>NW_010199769.1:47678-78431 GCF_000695765.1 Mesitornis unicolor
CCTTCCGCCTGCAGCCCCCCCTCAGCCAGTACTCCCTGCAGGCCCTGCGCCCCGGCGCCCGCTACCACCTCGCCATCAGCGCCCTCCGGGGTGCCAACGAGAGCCAGCCGGCCCTCGCCCAGTTCACCACAGGTAGCTAGCTGGTTTTGCTGGGAGAACCGACACGAGTTTTTAATGGCTCGCTGTAAACTGCGGGTGGGCAGTCCTGCAACACGCACGGGGTTTTGTGTACCCAGAGCCAAACTGAATTTTTTTTGCACCCAGGATTTAGTGGTACCTGGCACGAGTGAGCTGGGGTTTAATCCAGTGTTCTGAGAGGAAGCAGCGCCTTGAAAACTTGATAGTTAAGGCACAGGTCTGAATGGAGACTCCTGAATGCAGGTGCCTTGCATCTCGTCATAGTCCTGATACAGAGCGAGGCAGAGTAAATGATTCGGCTCACTCTAAAGCACATACCCTAACACCACCCTCTGACCCCCCTCCACTAGTGCCTACATTTCTATTTAGTCCCTAAACCTCCAGTGCAATAGGCCTCCATAATGCCCCACGGGGATGCTCACATGGCCCCCAGGGCACCTTAAGTGACCCCAGATGCCAGCAACAAGGCAGACGACTCAAAAATCCCTGCATTTAGACAGCAACCCCCATGCAAAGCCCACCTTGGCCACATCCTGCTGCAGCATCAAGGCTGAACCTGCTGCTGCCCGGGACACAAGTCCCCACCACCCTCAACTGTGTTCCGATTCACAGCTTAGCTTACAACTCAGCAGTTTACACCCTTAATAGCACCCATAGATCAACGGGTGATTCTTGAAAGCACCAAACCAGCAAGCACAGGTTTGAATTCAAGGCGACGCTCGCTCCTGTTCAGTGTCAAGATCCGAGGCAGATGCATTGCCCGAGGAATCAGCAGTCAAGTGGCTGAAAGCAGCCCAGTCAGAAACGCGGTGATCTTATTTTATATCTTCTCTGAATACCCTAACTGGTCGGTAAAACTTTAATTAATGTTAGGCCTGCAGATAGCTAACAGGTTTAATTTACCGTGCCATAAAGGAGGAGGTAGAGTGCGTATTTCAGTGTTGGTTTATGGTATATAAATTACTTGTCATGTACTTTACTGGTGGATACTAGGCTCCTATTACAACAACTGCAGTGTGTGAGTCGTGTGTGTGTATATCTCTATAGAGATATATTTTGGATATATTTTTGGATATATTTTGGAGATGTTCACCCCAACTGATTTGCTGCGTTGCCCTTCCTTGCTTTATTCCTAAAAGGCAACATAAAAATCCTCCCTCCTAAACTCAGACCCATTAAGGAGCAGTAAGCACCCCCCGTCTGCTGGTGCCCAGCCCCTGCCTAGCACCAACCCGCCGCTCACAGGAGAGGTTTATTGTGCAAATCAGAGCAGATTCGGTGTGCAGCCCCAGCAGCACTAATAAACAAACCCTTTGGGCAATGTCTGAGTGTGAATGAGCCTGTGAAGATGCTCGTGGTTCTTGTAACAGCAGCTCAAGCCAATGCGTGACTGCCACAGAGCCCTTTTTCTCTTATGTACACTGCCTCAGTGTTCCTCACTCTAATATAATGGAGAAAACACTTTTCTTCTTTAAATAACACGCAATTAGCTCCCAGAGTGACTCACTGAAAGATACTGTGAATGCCCCAGTACCTGCATCGATCTCATGGGTGGCATCTTCAGATCTGTGCTGAGCAGGAGGTGAGAGCAGATGCCCCAGCCCCTGCCGTGGTGAGGAGGGATCACACACGGAGCCTCACAGACGTCGTTCCTGGGTACCCCTCCGCTGCCGTTTAGCCGTACCACGGCTACGGGGTGCATCCCCAGTGCCCGGTGGTGAGACAAAGCCTCTCTCCCTTGTGTCCATGCAGAGATCGATGCCCCCAAGAACCTGCGGGTGGGCTCACGGACACACGCCAGCCTTGAGCTCGCCTGGGACAACAGCGAGGCCGAGGCACACAGCTACAGGGTGGTCTACAGCACCCTGGCTGGGGAGCACTACCATGAAGTCCTGGTGCCACGCGACACTGGCCCCACCACCCGGGCCACCCTCGCAGGTACACGTGCACCCATACGCCCTTCCTTCCCCCCACTCCTCCTCCTCGCAAGCAGGTAGGGCAATGGAGAGACCAAATCAGCACAGTTCAGTTATCCTTATGCTGGCACATATTTGAGGCCATTTTGGAGCTAAGTACTTACCAGAGAGGAGGTTTTCCCTTGGATGAAGCTCATTTTCCCCTCTGGGTTTGGATTTGGGTGCTGCTTATCCACAAGCTGAGCGATACACTGTCAAGTGATGCACTTCCAAGTGACACACCAATGCACCTCCAGCAAGGCTCTGTCCAGGTCCCAAACAGAGCCAGCAAGGAGCAAAGTGAGAAACGGGGAGAGGAAGCCTTCCTAGGCTGATCTAGAGGAAAATAATATTTCCCTCTGCATTTTTTTCCTTGCTGGGAAAAGTCTGTGGGTGCCGATGCCCGTAGGCAGTGATGGGGAGCCAGGCTGCCCAAACTCAATGTCTTTTTCCAAATTGGGCACAAAGCAGACCCAAATTCAGGGATTCTATTTTTGAGCAGGTTCCTCAAGCAATACATTATTCAGGCCAGCACAGTGGGTGCTGCCAGGGGCTGCAAACACCGCTCACCTCCCATTGCCAGGAGAGTCCCAAACACCTACTGCAGCAACACCACAAAGCACCGCGTGAGATCTGGCTTCATTTTTTTTTTCAACTACAACTGCTCACCTGCTGGATTTACAGCTCCGGTGGCATTCTTTTGAGCAAAGACATACACACGTACAAAAGACATCACTCATTCAGCTTGAAGCTCTTCAGTCTGGCAGGACATCAGGTTCTTCCACATTGACTCACTTTGCCCTCCTGTGACCTCCCCAGCCCAAGAAGGGCTCAGGCATCTCTACTGTATGGATCTATAGGAATAAGTTCAGTGGGAAAGTCGAATGAGAAGTTACAGGCACAGCGGCACCAAGTCACGAGAAAGGCTTGGAGGGCAGGAAAGCAATTAGGGGAGTTAGTTTAAAAAATGCGGTATGTGGAAAAAAGAAATGTTAGGGTTAGTTTCTGCTGTGTTCGTGATGAGGACGCGCACGGAGAAGCAGGATGAGATGGAGGGGGACAGCGAGGGACTGGGGACCTGGTGCTAGTCCACTGCTAGCTGTCCTCTAGGCATTTACTGCATTTCTAGGTGAGAAGCAGCATTAAAAATGGGCCAAATTATCCTCCTTGGGGCAGAGGTGCAATACTACCACAGTGACCCAAACTGCGATGACACCAATGACAGAGCCCGAGCTTGCCTCGGAGGAGAAGGCAACATCTTCATGCTCTCTTTGTTCTCAGTAAGAATAGAAAAAGAGCTGCTCAGTCTCTACCTGGCAGCACCAGCGCTGCCTGGCCACTGCCAGACTCAGGCAGGGCTACAAGTAACACTCCCGGGAACAAGATCCAGAGATGCAGAGGCTTAAGTTGATAGTGGTGAACAATTTTTATATAGTGCCTCCAACATCACATAAGTGCATTGCTTCTAGCTCCCAGAGTACTATGTAGTAAATGAAAAAAACATCTAATTATAGCAGAAAATAACCCAAAAAACATTCTGCTGGCAAAAAAATGCCAGGATAGCCATAGTGAGGATGGCACATGAGCCTCTCCCATAGCTTTGTTACACATGCGGTAGCCCTGTCCTCCAAGGTCTTGTTGCACATGGTGCAAAGCCCATCGGGGTGGGTTTCCAGCCACCCGGGACCTGGTGGGATGCACAGCGTGAAAGCAGCCAGCGATTTCTTTGGCAGCCTTCATCTGCCTGCAGGAAAAGCAGTGAGGAACAGTGATGAGCAGAACTTAACAAAGATTTAAGCTTAAAAATACAGCAAGCCTTGCCCTGCCCCATATGTCTCTCTTCAAAATCAGCATTTACACAGAAATATTCATAATTCAGCTCTACCCAAAGGAGCTGGAAGAGGAAAAGCATCGTTCTATATGCTCCTGCTCCTTTCTTTCTTCTCCTCCCCCTTTTTCCCAGGGTGCTTTTCTCCTTTCCAGGATATTGCTGAGACTTATTGGGCAGGGGTGAAGGGGGTCCATCTCCCCCCGCCACAGCAAGAGGAGCAGGGGCTGGGTGTTTCCCTCCCTCCTGGCCTCTCAGGGAAGGTTTTGGTGGCTTCGGGGGACGGTGCCCAGGCCGGGCTGAAGGGTTTATGGCTTTCTCTAGCCCTGTGGGAAAGACCATGAAGCACAGCGAGGAGGGGAATAAAGCTGCCAGCAGCCAAGCAGAAGAGACAGGTGGAGGCAGGAGATGTCCCACAGAGGTAAAACAGACCAGCAAGAGGTGCACAGGAAAGGAGCCAGATGAGCTCGATCCCCATGTCCCTTGAGAGAGGCACCACAGGATATGTCCGCCCCAAGGAGCAGTGCTTGATTCAGCTCCCAGAAAAACTGTGCCTTTCCTAATTAATGTGCATTTCATTTACTCTGCATAATTTATTTCTCTTCAAGTCACCAGCCCTGTGACAATATTTGATGTTAAATCACTTTGGAAACAAATATAGCTACTTTATCATCCCCATCTCAGCTCATACACACACACAATTTTGTCTCGATGCCAGCAATTACAGGAGACCTCAGCAACAGCTTTTTAAAATTGCTTATTTCTGAGCTAGAATAACACAAATTCCCCATCCAAAGGCATCCACAGGGTTTTTTAAAAAGGTTCAACTGTTCCCCAACACATAGAGGAACTGCTGACTTGTGGGAGGGCTGCTCACCCCAGGGACACTCAGGAGGGTCCCCCTGTCTCCAGCCATGGGAGGTGGTGGGTCACACCGCAAAGCCACCCAGCCAGGCACTGCTCTCATGCCCCTTCATGTCCTTTGCACCCCCTGGCAGATCTGGTGCCGGGGACAGAATATGGCATCGGGATTTCGGCCATGATGGACAGCCAGCAGAGCGTGCCAGCAACCATGAATGCCAGGACCGGTGAGTTTGGCCCCATTGCGTGCTCCAAGCACAGCTGGCTCCTATGGCTCAGACGTCCCCATGGGACAGACCGTACATGGGGGCAAAGGTCTGCACCAACCCTCTCCCACAGAGCTTGACAGCCCCCGGGACCTCCTGGTGACAGCCTCAACAGAGACATCCATCTCGCTGGCCTGGACCAGAGCCACAGGTCCCATTGATCACTACCGCGTCACCTTCACCCCCGCCTCAGGGATGGCCTCTGAAGTGACGGTGCCTCAGAACGAGTCACAGCTCACCCTCTTGGAGCTGGAGCCTGGGACAGAGTACACCATCTCCATCATCGCTGAGAGGGGACGCCAGCAGAGCCTGGAGGCCACCGTGGATGCCTTTACAGGTAAAGAAAGACAGGCTGGGATGGAGCCAAGGGCACAGAACACTTCTTTGGCTGAAGGCTCCCATAAGGATGAGGCAGGGTTGGAGGAACAGCCAGCCCATGCTGTCCTCTGTGGTCAGTCTGGTCTGTGTGTCCATAAGAAGGAAAAACCAAACCTTGAGGGACCTCACAAGCACCTTTGAGTAAAAAGCTGTAGACAAGAAGCCCAGACAACACATACCATCTGTAGTGGGACAGCTCCATAGAATCATAGAGTGGTTTGGTTCAGAAGGGACTTCAAAGACCATCTAGATCCAACCCCCCTGCCATGGGCAGGGACACCTCCAAGTAGACCAGGTTGTTCAAAACCTCATCCAGTCTGGCCTTGAACCTGAACCATTACCCACGATATGGGTCTGGGATGGAGGATGTTTGCAGGCAGAGCTGAGAAAAGCACCATTTGCCCCCTCTCAGTTCTGCCTCTCAATCCCAGCATAGTTTCAGTTCAATGGAGAGCCCAGAGCTGCAGCTTTGCCACCTCTGTTGAGTAATTCCCATACAAACACTGGGAACAACGCAGAGGCCAGGATCTGCAGATAGTCGGGATTGCATCTCCCCTTTCCACCTTGCAGGGGTCCGTCCCATCACGCAGCTCCACTTCTCCCAGCTGACATCCTCCAGTGTGAACGTCACATGGAGCGATCCATCCCCACCAGCAGACCGCCTCGTCCTCACCTACAGCCCCCGGGATGAGGAGGAGGGACAGGAGCTCACACTCGACGGCACCCGCAGGCACGCCAGCCTGACGGGCTTGCAGCCGTCCACCGAGTACCTGGTGTCACTGGTGGCCATGCATGGTGCCATCAGCTCTGAGCCTGTCATGGGATCCATCACAACAGGTACCACGAGACCCACCCTGCTGGGTATGGCACCCCTCCAGGAGAGCAACTGGGGAGACAGGGAATGTGGGCCTGCCTCCCACAGCTTTGCTTTCTGCTCCATTTTACCAGGGATTGATGCGCCAAAGGACCTCAGGGTGGGCAACATCACCCAGGAGTCTATGATCATCTACTGGAGCTCTCCTATCGCTGCCTTTGACCACTACAGAATATCCTACCGCACCGCTGAAGGTAATGGGTCATACCACTCTTGTTCATGCCCTGAGCTCGCAGCTGCCAACCCTCCCTCCATCTGTGGGCATGAGCAAGCCACCAGGTCATCCTCACTTCAGGCAGCATCCCAGTGCTCCAGGAAAAGCCACCGATAGCTGGCATGGACAAGAGGCTGTGGGGACAGAGGACGGGATGAGGATGGGCAGGGACCACTGCAGCCAAGGGCCAGCTTGGCACAGAGGGGCACAGGGTGTGACCCCCCCGGGGACGGTTAATTCAGGGCCCAATCCTAAAATCTCACCTGCCCTGCCTGCCTCCCCTGACTCATCTCCCTTAGCCCCAGTTTCACCTACGACGTTGAAAGGTCAAGAGAGCAGAGTTACTGGCACACAGGTGTGCACTGACAGGCACAAAACTCAATTACCCTCAGTATCAGCCCTGGAGAGGGCTTGTGGCATTGCCTTTCCTTCCTGAGCACCTCCTGTACCCCAGGGACAAGGTTAGCCATGATGCCAAAGCTCTTTGCTCTGTCCCCACAGGGAGGACAGACAGTACTGCCATTGCCAGAGATGCCACTGAGTACGCCCTCCACCACTTGCAACCTGCCACCAAGTACGAGATCAGGATGAAGACTGTGCGGGGCCGGGAGGAGAGCGAGGTGGCCTCCATCACTGCGTACACAGGTGGGAAGGTGCTCCTGGTGGGCAGGTAGCCATCAAATGGTTCCAGCCCCTGCTTGCAGTAGCAATCAGGCAGCTGAGAGAAAGATGAACCTCATTCCAGCCTGATGCAAGCTCGAGATGATGAGCAAGGATAATGAGGGCCCAATGTGGACTTCGGAAGTACGTCTAAGCAAAGCTTTTCCCACATATGCATGGGTAGTCGTAAAGGGGAATGACAAATCTGTGTACTGAGCAGGGGGAAGCCAGAGATATGATGCTGGGCAACCATGACAACCTTTCCTAAAGGGAGTACAGAATTGCAGAAATAATCCCTGGGAAAGCCCTGACATAAACAGCATCTGCTGCAAGAATAAAACCCTCTGCGATCTCCAGACTCCTCAAAACCTAAAAAAAACCTCTAACATACCAGGCTGTGCATCAGAAAAACAGCAGAAGAGCAGCCCAGGTAGCAGTGTAGCAGTGTAGCACAAGTTATGACATCTCTGCTTTCCAGCTAAGCAGCAATGATTCTTTTGCAGGCACACACACCTGGGCAGCAAGGCAGGACCATGAGCGATGGGCCAAAAGAAGCCTTTTGAGTTCATAGTCCAGTCTCAATGCTTGTGACTTTCTCAATCTGTTCCCTATGCAGCCATGGATGCCCCCTTGGGGGTTACAGCCACCAACATCACTCCCACTGAGGCGCTGCTGCAGTGGAACCCACCGCTGTCAGATGTGGAGAGCTACGTCCTCATCCTCACCCGCCGCGCAGGTACCCCAAAACCCTGCACCCCTCTGCCACAAGCTTTGCTGGGGCTCCATTTCAGCTCATGTCCACTTCTCCTCTGTCCCAAAGCCTGGGGCTTGGCAGATGCCCTCCATGGAGGGAGTGGGGAAGGAGCCCTTTCTTCAGGAGGGCAGCAGTTGGTGGGTGGCAGGGCTGTACCCCATCCCCAGATGCCAGCTTCTCGCATGCAGGTCCCATGGCAGTACACCTCACCAAGCCTCAGAGAGTGTCAGTCCACACAGGAAGCGACTGGTATCCTCTCAGTTTGCTAACTGACCCACCAGCAGTAGCCCAGGGGCAAGCAAATAACCATTCCACAGAAAGTCAATGAGCAGCAAACTCCATGAAACCCACCACTGAAGGGAAAGAAAGCATCAGGCAAATACAGGGACTGTGCAAAAAACCAAGACCATCCTTTAGACCAAACATCATCACTACATGTCAGCTGCCATACAATAGCTCATGGTGTTTCAGCACTATAAGTGATTTTGCTCATGAGGGCATATCCATAGACACATTTTGGAGAACCGCCTTGATCATGTATCCTAAGTCATGTCTTTTGGCTTATAGTTGCAGGAGAAACAGTTCTTGTGGATGGAGTCAACCAGGAGTACCAGCTGACCAACCTCCTGCCCAGTACCACCTACACAGTCTCCATGTATGCCACCAACGGGCCTCTCACCAGCCAGACCATCAGCACCAACTTCACAACTCGTACGTACAATTATCGCTCCCACTGCCGGTTACGCGCCCTTAGCCACATATCCACCCCAGGAAAAGCAGCCAGCAAGGCTGAGCCAAAGCTCTTGTTACATACATGTGAGTGTAGATCCAGCCGTGTGCCAAAAGGACACCCGAATACCAGTGCTGGGCACAACACAAGAACAGAATTTCAATCACGACAAGCACAAACCATCATTTTCACTCTTTCAACATCCATCTACCTCTTTCTTCGATTTCCGTTCGATGTTGGTTCCTGAGAAAACCCTTGACCAGATCCTTTTCTTGCCCAAGGCCATAGTCCAGAAGACCACTACAAACCATTTTGCTTCCAAGAAGCTTGGCAGACCCTATAGCACAAGAATTTCAGAGCCATTACCCTTCAAAAAGCATGCAGGTAGAGGAGGACTTTTAGAAGGTTTGCAGAGCTCTGTTCAAGGCTTGAGACAGATCATGAGGTCTGGAAACTGAGGGCAAGTATGGACTTTGGGCTGTAGTTTAGGGTTGCAAGGTTGAATCTCAGTGCACTGAGTTGGGAAGCGGAGCTGGGGTGGTTGTGTGTGAGGACTTGTACTTCCCTGGGTCCCTTTCCACCCTTGCAGTTTTGGATCCTCCAACAAACCTGACTGCCAGTGAAGTCACTCGACGGAGCGCCCTGCTCTCCTGGGTGCCTCCCATAGGAGAGATCGAGAACTACGTCATGACCTACAGATCCACAGACGGCAGCCGGAAGGTGAGTCCTCCCAGAAAAAGAGGCTCGTTAGAGTCAGGGAATAACACAACAGTGGAGAAGTGAGCAGGGGAAACCTAACAAAGCAAAAGAATGATGCTCACTAGGTCAGGGAGAGATCAGAAGGACAGATGCTGTTTTCTGCATGAGCAGTACTTTAAATAAACAACTGGAAAAAGCAGGAAAAGATTGCCTAGGGCAAAATCTTTATGCACACCTGCAGATCTGGGCACAGAGGACATGCCTGGAAATTTTGGAAGAACAGGGGAAATCCACAACTTGTGCAACACAAGCAAGCTGAGGCAGGAGAAAACTATCCCACAAACAGATATGCTAGAAACATCATTTGCCCTTTTTGCAAAAAGGAAGACAGGTACAGCCAGCCAGTTAATCCTGCAATACAATATATTTGATTATTTAATAAGTGTGCCCATATCTGCCTGTCTGGAAGAGCTGCTACAAACCCTATCAGAAATACGTCACCGCAAGTAGTCTCGTTTCCTTTGCTGGTGTGACTGGCTTGCAGCGGCCAGAGGATAATAGCTTTGCAGGAGGGGTTCAATACAGTGCTGTGTGGCGTTGGCTGACGACCAGAAAAATTAACGTGACAGGAATTGACGGAGTCAAAACCGGCTGATAACCAGGTTTGGCCAGATCTACTCTTTGCAATGCTTGGGCAATCAGTCATGCTCTGTATTGAGGGCACACAGATCCTAGCAGAGTTGGTAAACAGAGCACACCGACTGCAAACATTTACATCTCCTGTGTCCAAACCAGCTAGCTTTCTCACACCCTAACCATCACAAAAGTTCAAGTATATTTATTGACCTCATGTTGTCTCAGTCCAGGGGTGTTAGCAGCCATGCAACACTCCTCGGCCATGCACCAAGGGCTGCAGTAGTTTGTGGCTTCCCTTCCCTCCTCGCTTGCTCTTTAGGCTCCCCATCGCTTTTCTCATCTGTTGCTCTTGGTGTCTACCTCCTTCTGGGACCCATGTACAGGAGCTGATTGTGGATGCCGAGGACACATGGATCCGCCTGGAGGGGCTTTCCGAGACCACAGAGTACACCGTGCGCCTGCAAGCTGCCCAAAACACCATGCGGAGTGGCTTCATCTCCACCACCTTCACCACAGGTGAGGACTAGCACCACATCCACTTAGCCAGGCAAGGCCTAGCTCACGTAATGTGCTGGTAGACAGAGACAGCTTTTATGAGCTTTCCCTTCTCAGACAGCATTTCACCATGGTCTACAGAGAGGTACATTGATTTCCATGACCCACGGTGCTGCTCTGCTACAAAAAATTAACGGCCGAGGGACCTAGAACACAAACACAAGCTCCAGCCCAGGGCAAAGGGATTTGAGCTTCAGACTGAGAATCATCTACCAGGCCCCTTACCTTGCTCTTGTCCCTCCCCAGATGCATAAATAGAGGACAAAACCCACAAAAGTCAGCAACACATTATCAATAGATACGCTCTTGTAGTGAGCGGAGAGAGAGCCAATTGGTCTCTCCACGCTGTAGACGTGGTCTGATCTCCATAAATACCATAGAATCAGAGAATAGTTTGGGTTGGAAAGGACCTTTAAAGGTCATCCAGTCCAACCCCTCTGCAGCAAGTGGGGACATCCTCAACTAGATCAGGTTGCTCAGAGCCCTGTCCAACCTGATCTTGAATGTTTCTATGGATGGGGCATCCCTGGAAATAACAAGCAGGGGCATCTCCAACACCATCAGTGGAGTCCCAGTCAGCAAAGTCAGCACACTTACAGGACAGTGGTCCCACTGATTTTATTTGATTTAAATTTTATTTAAGTAATGATCCACTAAGGCAATGAGAATGGTTTCCAAATCAAACGGCGGGCATCCACAGCCACCATAACCCTCACAGAGTGCTTATGCTTGCAAGAATGAAGTCTGCATGGAAGTAGCACCATTGCCCTCACCCTTTGCAACCATTCACATTAGAAACTCCAAAGCGTATTGTTCCTCAGCCTCTTTGAAAAGCCTTGCTAGGCCAGGACACTTAAGAGACAAAGTGCATTTTGTTCAGGGCTGAATCCAATTATGTTTCTCCTGGGCTTTGAAAGCACTAGGAAGCCTGAAGATGATGTTCACTGAAATTCTTCCCATCTGCGCTGCCAGTTCAATTAGGAGAGTTTTCTTTGAATCTGCTGTGGATACACTTCCCCATCCTGGTTACATGCAAAGGGCCCTTCACCCGCTTTTAAGAGATAATAGAAACTATTTACGTCAACAAAAAAATAACAGACTCTTCTCTAATGCATCTATAGATCAGGCTTTCCTGTTATTCTCACCTCTTACATGTACATAAAGCGGTGCAATTCAGGAAGGTGATAGAAAAATGTGTGTAACCTTTGAGGCTGTTTGGGAGTCGGGGATGAAACTGCACAGGGCTGGCTTCTCAGCTGGGATAAAGCAGCAGAACCCAACTCACATGGGGGCAAGGAGAGCATTGTTTCCATTGAACACAGATGTCAGACCTCGGCAGCATTAGAGACACCATTGCCAGCTGATGCAGCATCTGAACACGGGTTTAATTTGCTTTTAAGATTAAGATAGGCATCAGCAAGAAGCCAGTTTCTCTCCACTTACCCCTTATATCGACGATACAGAAGCACCCAGGAACAAATGCCAAGGAGATGCAATCCATGGGCAGCATCTATCAGCAAACAGCCAGGGTCTGGGATTCAGTTCACTCTTATTGGGGCACTTTGCAGAGAACAAGGGCTTGCCTTTAAGGAGAAAAAAAAAATTAAAAAAAGAAGAAGAAGAAAAACAGGCTTAATTTAAATTGTTTTCCTTCCTTCTGTTCACAGTACATATCCCGGGGATCTTCCATTCACTCTGACATATTAATAGCTCAGCCTCTTTGTTTCATGTTTGCATAAGGTTCTTGGGGAATTGTGTACAGATGGGACAAAAGGAAGAAATAGATACAGTATTTATAATTTATCATGGTTTGAAATGTCTTTCAAGGTCTCCTTGGCACTTAAAGATATGAATATAAATTAAGAAACAAGTAATCTCCGCAGAGCTCAGGGGAGCCTGAAGTGGTTGTCTTTGAAGCAGTTTTCATTGTTGGATACTATAAAATGCACACAGTGCCTCACCAGACCATGCACTACAGACCACGGAGATGAGAAAAAAATAGTGAGTCTTCAACATTTGGACAAAGCAACAACCTCTGTGTCTTCAGGTCACAGGGCTGGGGGGACTGCATCCACATGGGAAATGACAAGGTCTGTACCTTGGTCCTGTGGAGTATCACACAGCTGTGATGGGCAGCATGTCCTTCACACCCTCTCAATGTGTAACCAAGACACTCTCAAAAGCCACATCCACCTTGCCAGCTCCTCACTCATTTACCCCATCAGCCACATGCACCGACAGTAAAGAAAAAGATGTACTGCATTAAATGAGAAAAAACTGAACCCAGAGTTGACATCCCAATAGTGCTGACATCTCATACTTAAGACTCTCTTAAACTCTGACCCTAAATGAAATGTTTCTTCATCAGAAGATGCCTGAAGCACAGCCACACAGCTCACGCTGCCCATCTCTACCACCTTGCACATCCTAATTCCTGCTCAATTTGCAAGTGACAATCAGCCCAGTGCAAGTCCACCATCATTTCTGAGGGCATGGATTGAGAGGGTTCTCCTGGAATCAGTAGAGTCATAAAACTTGTTTGGAGTTGGCAGTCTTGAGAGGTGAACCGATTTTGGTATGTTTACATCTGTCTAAACGTGCTGGTGACAGCTTAAACCCCAGGGTTTCAGAGTGGTGCAGAAAGATGGTCCAAGAAGTGGCAACACTCATCATTCATAGTGATATTACCATGCACTTTTCCAATATAGGGCATATGGGAGATTAATGAATATATGCACACATTTTTTCCATTAATTCCTCTGATGTTGTTGGCAGATGTAAAGTCCCACTACCTTGCAGAATAACCTGGGACTCAGAAGCCAAGTTAGATCTTTCCTGGATAATAACCAGTGGGGCTCAAGGTATGTGGAAAGGGTGCCCTTCTGCTTAAATTTTGCTTTCTTAAAAAAAAAAATTTCAGGTGGCCGTGTCTTCGCTAACCCTCAGGACTGTGCCCAGCACTTGATGAATGGGGACACGCTGAGTGGCGTCTACACCATCTCCCTCAACGGGGACATCAGCCAGAGAGTGCAGGTGTACTGCGACATGACCACTGATGGAGGCGGCTGGATTGTGAGTAGCCGTGGGGTTGTCCCACACCCTGTCCCCGTCGCCAAGTAACCAAGCCCCATCCTACCAGCAAAACCAAGCAACACGCTGCACGGGAACAACAGCAGGCTTAATGTTGCTCGCTTCATTTCCCATGCCATAGGGAACGGCCCACGCTCCAGTAATAATAGTTGCACTTGGAGAAATACCCTTTGATTTATTTGACAAGTTTGCAGTGCTTCTGGAGAGCAAAATCTGAGAGTGAAGCAGATTTATTGTTCTAGAAATGAAATTAATGGCCGATAACTTTCACGGGGAATGATTCATGCTGCCTGCAGTAGGAGGGTGTCAGGCAGCACCCCAATTGAGTCCACATAGGAACATTTTAGAAGCAAATGGCTGTTTGGCTCTTGAATTACACAAACACTGCTTGTCTTGACATAGATGGACTGACAGCTTAAGTAAATAATGTTCTGGTGCTTTGATTTTATTCCTGTCAGATGCTTACTTACAGGCATTACACAAAACTCTGCTAGATGTACAGTTGAAACAAACAAAAAAATAGGCTTCCTTAAATGCTGATTTCTAGCACGGTTGTTATTTTAGCTGGGAAATTTCTCCCTGTCTCACTCTGCTTCAGAGCATCCCCTTGGAGATCAACAGAAAGAGCCAGCCAAAAGCAGAATCACATGCTAGAAAACCAGAGGCACCACACATTGGGTAGAACAGAAAGCTTGAAGGCTGATTCCTTCCTGTTATGACATTGATTTGCCTTGGACACCATCAAACATCTCTTCAGCTTCTCCATCTGGATATGAATGAATTGTATGGCTGCAATTAACACTAACTGAATGGGCATTGCAATTTTCTCCCCCGAAAGACCAAACAGAAAGACAAAGCATTGCCTTTATTTTGCACGCCCCAAAGCCCGACCGGGCCATCCCTCTTCTCCTTCACATCAATTTTCCCCTGATCTTCCCCCACTGCAGGTCTTTCAGAGACGGCAGAACGGGCTGACTGATTTCTTCCGGAAATGGGCAGATTACCGGATTGGCTTTGGAAACTTGGAGGATGAGTTTTGGCTGGGTAAGACTTCCACCAGTTGTCTTTCATCGGTGCGTCACACTGAGATATGCACACACCATGCTGCTCACCTGTGCCAGCTATTGGCTCCTCACCTTTCATCCCACTCCTCTATGCTCTGCCTTGAACAGTTTCCCTCCCATTGTTCATTTCCTGCCCTTCACGTTAGAAAGTACTCATGGGCACACCACATAAAAGCATCTCGTGAAGGCCAGAAGCTCCCTAATTTGCTCCTCCTGGGAGAGAAGGGGGTACACTTTGGGTATTCATGGACCAAAATCCATCATTCTCCTTTGGATGACTACACATTGCATTGGTGGCATCTACAGCTCATGGACCTCACTGGCCTTGGTCAGCAAGCCAGTTGCCCAAAGAAAGTAGGAAAGGGGTGAGCAGGAGACCCGGCATGCCTGTGAAATACAGTGCTCCCCCAGAATCTGAACATAAGCCAAGGCCAGCCCTGCAGCATAAGCATGCTCTGGCTTGTACGGGAGCTTAACAGCAACATAAGAAGCACCAAGGCTTCACAGCTGAATACCCCCAGCTTCAGCAGCATGGAGAAAGCTGAACCTAGGCCTTGAACCCACCTCTCATAGCTACAGGGAGGTGAAGCTTGAGTAGGGACAGAGAGCTCAATCCGTACCAGTGCTAGAAGAGACAAAGACTTAACCGCAAGAGCTGTTGCTCTTTGCTTCCTCTTAATGTTCTCATTTCCCACAGTTGTTTTATTTGCCTAGAGCTTTTTTTGTTTGCTCACAGAGCGGATCCAGGCATTGGGTCTCACCAGGTGTCTCCCTGCTTGTCTCGCCAGGCTTAGACAACATCCACAAGATCACATCCCAAGGGCGCTACGAGTTACGAATAGACATGAGGGATGGCCAGGAAGCAGCATATGCCTACTACGACAAGTTCTCCATCGGTGACTCCCGAAGCCTGTACAAGCTGCGAATTGGGGACTACAATGGCACTTCGGGTACAATCTCATTGTTAGCAAGTAGTAGAGAAATCCTGGGACTGGTGGGTCTGAAACTGTACTTTTCTGGAGCAGCAAGACGTAAACCCATAGCCCTTTCTGCCTTCCTGCAGTCTGACATGTAAACCAGGCTGATAAATCCCACTAAGGACATGGGGAATTTTCCATTGGGGATTATATATTTGATATTAGAGCCATTGCTGTTCAAATAACCAGGTCAATCGTCAGAGGTGCCATCTCACTTGGCAATAACTGCAGCTTGCTATTGATGCCATGCTGGAGGGTGTATTAATCGCCCTCCCACAGCAATGGAAAAATCTGAAATCCTCTGCATCATTTCCTCACGCAGAGGCCAAACACTGACCAGTTTGGCAAGGACACTGTCACACCTGCTTGCTCAGCTACTGCAGCAGCACTAGGCTTTGGTCACCAGAAAACAGTGGGTGATGGATGGAGGGCATGGGGGTCTCTTCCCCAAGAAAGGGGAGAAGGGTACAGCCCCTTTAGCTGACATAGACTTGCCCAGTACAAGCCTCCATGATCCAGACAAAACTTTACCACCAGGTACTTAGTGAGGAACCCCACACCATACTCAAGATGCAGGAATTCTCCTATGCAATATCTGGTAGCTGCCAGTAGAAGAGAAGCTATAGGGATCTTGGTTGTGTGCGACACAGCACTTACTCTGACCTTAAGTCGAGGGCATGAGGCACCCAACCTATTGCCAAAAATGCCAGTAGCAGTCCTGCAGACATGACTCCCTCCCCTTTCCCACACAAGCTCTTCTAGCTGTCCAGCCAAGGATCTTCTGCTCCACCTTGAGCAAAGAGAGCTAAGACTCGTCAAATGGTTCAATGCCAGGAGGTTTTTCTAGCAAGCCTCTTGGTGGCTGGACTGCACAGATCTAGCATGGGTCACTTCATATTTTCTGAGGGACCACCAAGCAGCATGTTGAGAATGTCTCCTGTAAGTACATCACTCAATTGTAATAATGAACATATTTCACTTTGGCTCTTCTTTCACCCAAAAGCAGCTCTCTTGTTCCTTAGTAAGGAGGTGAGATGCGGTTAGTGGTTTGGGTGGAATAAGACATCACGCACCTTCCAAAAGCTTCTTCCCCTTATCCAAAGGGAGAAAAAGCCAAGTATCTTCATTCAAAAGACAAATGCTTGGGCTCTTTTGGGAGAAAAAGTTCTCTTTGGCTAACAGGAAGGAAGAAGGCTGACAGCATCCTGAATTTAGGTAGCAGAGCCAGGCTTCAGGAAGCCAGGGATGCCCAAATCTAGGATCTAATCCATTTCTGAAACATTGAAATTCAGATCCAAACCCATATAGCATTTTATCTGCCAAACCCAAGCAGCCTCTAAGATTTGTTATAGTCTGTACTGATCCTAAACTGACAGCAGAGGACCTCAGATGAACCAATTGTGAGCAATTCCCGTTAACATTATTCCCAGACCTTCAGCTGCTTGAGCTGTTATTGGCAGCTACCACCTCTACCAGCATATCCTAATTTCCTTGGGAAAAGACTTGGGCTCCATCACCTCTAACAGCACCTCTTTCCACAGGGGACTCCCTCACCTATCACCAGGGCCGCCCCTTCTCCACCAAGGACAGGGACAACGACGTTGCTGTGACCAACTGCGCCATGTCCTACAAAGGGGCCTGGTGGTATAAGAACTGCCACCGCACCAACCTCAATGGCAAGTACGGAGAGTCCCGGCACAGTCAGGTAAGGCCAGAGCTGGGCTGAATGCCTTCGTCCTTTCTTCTAGGAGTGTGACCAAGCATGACAGCAAGCCTAGGCTAGGTCTGGGGCTGTGTGGTCAGTGCACCAGTGTCAGGAGCAACGGCAGGGTGACCCCGCACTAGCTGGAGAAAAGGAAACCACCTTCAAGACATTTAGGCTGATGTTTCGTGCCTCACACTGGCTGACATGGTCATTTACTGTGCCATCTCTTACACTAAAAAAGATATAATTTGATCAGGACCCCTAGAGCAGTGGGAAAAACCAATCAAGCCATAGCAGCAGAAGAGTTTCTTGCTCCTGTAGTAGCAAGTTCTTCCTTCTGGCTTCTGCAGAGCAGTCAACCATGTTTCCTTTTTCTCCCACTCTTGTTTCTTGTTATGGTCTTTCTTTACTCTGTGCCTCTCTCTCCCTCCTGCCAGGGGATTAACTGGTACCATTGGAAAGGCCATGAGTTCTCCATCCCCTTTGTGGAAATGAAGATGCGACCTTACAACCACCGTAACATCTCTGGGAGGAAGCGACGGTCCCTACAGCTCTGAGCCAGCTGAACCCCCTCCTGCCTCCCACCACCTGACCTTTTCTGTCATTTGTTTGTATTTTATAATAAGAAAAGGGAAAAAAATACTACTCGTCTGAGATAGCAACCTGCCCCTCACAAGTGCTGGAGGGAACCACAGCACAAGCAAAGGCCATGGGAAAGGAAAGACTTCATTGCTTTGCATCTGTCCCAGAGAAATACCAAATTTCCCTTCTCCCTACCCCAATACTCTGGCTGTTAACATGAGAAGAAAGAAAGAGAAAGAGACAGACAGATTTTTGATATTTTTTTAAAAGACTTAGAAATCCCCAGCAAACCCTGTTAGAAATGTTTGTCACGGGGCTCATGGCATCAACCTTCCCCATAGGGACATTGGTGCAGCCGTTTCCACCCCAGCCATGGCCATTCCTCCCTCCTGACAGGGAGGTCCCAACCTTTATGCCATCCTGTAGACACCAACTCTTCCAGCAGGCAGAGGCCCATCTCTCCTTCTGGCCTAGTCATCCCTCCCCTATTCGCAGGCATCGTACACACAGAGACAAAGTGAGGATGAGCAAAAGCAAGGCTCATCCCATCCTCAATTTTCACAGGTCACACCAGGAGGGTTTGGTGAATAAACACAAATGTAGGCAAACTCTAGAGACCCTAGAGCTCTAGAGAGCTCATGTGTTGGCCCCACCACAGCCAAAGTCATCCTTGTGTACATAGGGTGTAGGGGAACAATAGCTTCTCCACTAGCCCCAACCTGCATCATCCACTCCTCTGAGCCGAACTCGTCGCACTCCAAGTGCACAACATCTGCCTGGGCTATGCTGAGCTTGATGGAGAAGAAAGGAGTCAAATTAGAGGACTTGGGAGAAAAATCACCACTTGTGGTCTTGAAGCCTTGGGCCTGTTCCTCTGCTACTTCTACATGCCATCGTGCTGTCCCTCACAGAGGTCGTTGGTCCCAAACCAAAGAGTCTCAGAGAAGGGCAAGCAACCACATGAGCTATCGCACAATCACAGCCCGGCATGAAGCTGGCAGCTGGCACAGCCCAGGTGCTCTTGTTCAAGGACCTCAAAGCACACAGAGAAGGATGACGATGCAGCCGAGGGAAGACAAGTGCAAGCTGAGAAATGCCCGTTTCCTTCCTTCTCCTACGCCATCCCTCTTCGACACCATCACAAGAGGGACACAAATCTCAGTGCCTTGGTATCACCATTTCTCTAAGGGGAAATCAACTGTTTCCGTTCCTGAAAGGAAAGCTTAGTCCATTCAGATTTTGGAGCACCTCAAGACTCTTGGAAGAATAGATGAGTTCACTCCTCCCATCCTGAACTTCTCCTGTCTTAAGGGCAATAGACCCTTCGAATAGCTCTGGCTGCACTCTCTTGTCATTCATGCCACCTCCTCATAGCCCAGACGACACTGGAGTTACTCCTCTGCTGAGAGCTCTGATCAATGCTGAGCATTGTCACTGGCCTGGTCTTGGAGAAGGGACTTGTCCCCACGTCTGAGGACAATGCAGCTCATTGCTGGGTTCACAGCCAAGGGAGCATTACAAATGCTAAACACTGCTTTTTGGTTTTATTACACTGAAGCTGCTTTGTCTCAAGAAACATCTTCCAGATGGCAACATAAAGGCATATTTACAGTAGCTTATAACTCAGGCCAATGTTTCTTTCATGGTCACTCTCCTCAGTTTTCTGACGTTACTCACCATGGCTGCAGAGCTGAAGAAGGGCATTAAGTGGGAAACGCAGCCCTCTTGTTCATGCCACGTACTGGCACACAAAATCATAGTTAACCCCAGTGTCAGGATTAGATACAAGGTCCAGTTCTTCAAGTTGTCAGCTTACAAGGTGCAGTCTGACCTGGAGCAAGGATGCTGTAGCTCAGCAGCATCTCGTATATAAATGAAGCGTCTCTTCTTACTTCCAATCAGCATCAAATCAGGCAACAAGTCAACCAGTTGAGGAACAGGACAGTCAGAGAGGCTGCAGATGATGAGATCTCTTGCAGGACATGGCCAGTGTCACGGATGGCAGCATGTCATACCTCTCGAGCAGCCTGTCCTCTTTTAAGTCCCAAAAGCCCACAGGCAGCAGCAGAGAGAACTGATTAAATCCTAAGAAGCCTTCTAGTAGACCAGCAGAGTAATATTTTTCCCAATAACACCAAGAGTTTATAGGCAAGAAGTGTCCTTACAAAAGCACTATAGTGCAGTGGTTATAACTAGAAGTAGAGATTGGCATTGGATGGCATTCATCACCTGTCCTGGATGGTGCTGTTTGCTTATTTACACAGGTGAAAGGAAGATACATCAGTGGAAACATGGCAGCTCATCATTCACAATCAAGTGGAAGGCAAGAATCTTCTCTTCTTGAAAGTACAAGTCAAACAGAAAATCAAAACACACCAAGCTTTTCCAGGAGGTTCAGAAGAAGATCCTCAAAAAGGCTGATTATTCTCGAAATAGATTTCCTGACGTACATCTCTCCCTCCCTGCTCATGTCTGTCATCCTTTTTATAAGTCCTGTAACCAGGATGAGAGGGCCCAGTTGACACAACTCCATCGTCGAGTTTGAAGGACGACCTTGGAGATTATATCTGACCTTCTGGTGCTGTTATGTACCAGTGCTGGTCCTTGATCTCACACATGGTACCAGTGTGTCGCCTTTCCATTATCCTGGTGAAACACAGCTGCTAAACTCTTTTAAAGGAAAAATAGCTACACATGGTAATTTTGTTCTGCTGGTGATAACTTAACCCTAACCCAAGCACGCAATCAGCAGTGACAACCTGGACATTTGGGCCACTGTCCCTTGTTCACATTGTCCATATACAAGATATAATTTTCCAGATATTTATTTTTCATCATTGCCTGATAATTTTTTGAGGGGACAAAGCTCCTGCCAGCAGTCTCAAGAGAATTTGTGCTTAATATTGATGCTTCTGAACAGTCAAGTTATTAAGTACAGCCTCTCTTCACCCTCCGCCACTGGTCGGGCAAGCACTTTTTCTGAATTCATTCTCCCACCGGACCAAGTTTGGCCCTGGCCCCCAATAACACAGCATTGAGACTGAATGAAGTCTTGGCAACCGGCCTGAAAACAGGCCCAGAAATCCAGACTAGACTCTGCACAGTGCTCATCTCAAGAGACCTTGGCTCCAGCGCATCAACCATCACTGGGCTCTGGTGGCACACCAGTCATGCAGCTTGTATCTGGTCAGGTTTGCCCCAGACCCAAGACAAACCTGAAGCTGTTGCCCAAACTGCAGTATCCACTGTGAGATGCCCACTCCCAGAACAACAAGCAGGGAGAACATCAGGCCATTCACCCCCCAGAGCACCATGGGTGTCCAGGACCCCTCAAAGCCACCTCTTATTTCTAGTCCTTAAATCCTAGAATGAAGCACCAAGGAACTTTCTCATCTCTGGCCCAATTTTTATTTCCTCCTGTTTCCATACCTGCCAGACCTCCAAGCCCACCTTCCCACCATTCACTGCACTAAAACATAACAAAAAAAAAAGGTGTGAAAGGAAAAGCTGTTTTTAGTAAAGTGATCCTTAAGACAGAATTTATAAAAGAATAGTTTAGGGAAGGAAAGAGGCCAGGCCCTCCTCAGAGGTCGCTGACTTTTGGCAGAGGGATTCTGGAAGAGTGTCAGAGTCACAAAGATTGGGGAGAAGCCTTTGCTTCTACTTCTTATCTTTGCATTACCTTACTGTGGGAGTCTCGAAGTGTAGTACCAGCCT
Source organism: Mesitornis unicolor (assembly GCF_000695765.1). Lineage (NCBI taxonomy): Eukaryota > Metazoa > Chordata > Aves > Mesitornithiformes > Mesitornithidae > Mesitornis > Mesitornis unicolor. Next base: position 69,362 of record NW_010199769.1, read on the forward strand.
AAACGCCCTCTTACCTCCTTCCCAAAGTGATGCTCACCCTACGTGAAGCAGCGGTGAAACATCGTGGTGTGGAGAGCACAGCTCATGCCACCTTTGTTCCCAGTACTGTGGTAGGGGACGGCTTGGGCAGTCATGTCCTGTGCCCACAACAGGCTTAGAGAGATCTGCTGAGATACAGCAGGAGCCAAAACATCCACCTGGTGCATCGTCTCCATGCCAACACACACCCTTCATCCAGAGCCAGAGCTGCCCTCCTGGTATGTCCCCACCAGCACACCCTGGGGTGACCACGCACCCCCTGCCCTATAGCACTCAGCAACACCCACAAGACTTGACCTTACAGACACTGCCAGCAAAGAGCTCTCACCCCAAAAAACCCTTTAATTCATGCTTACACCCACTAACGAAGGGCTTTGTCCTGGGGCCAAGTGAAAAGCCCATCCCTCTTTCTGCCAACCAAACAACCCAGGATTGCCATCAAACTCAACCGAGTCCCTTGGAGACTACTGGTACCCTCCAGGGTCACCTGCCCCCTTCCTTAAACCTGATGGCACCCAGATGGTGGTGGCAGCTCCTTGGCCCTTCTACAGGAGAGATCTGCGGTAAGGGGGAGGGAAAGGCTCTTCCCTGGGGAGATGTCAATGCCCAGACCCACCTCAGTGCCCAACCCAGGGATGCAAGCGCACAGCTCTCCAGGTGTCAGTGGTTTCTCAGAAGGATGGTGACACAAAGACATAACCAAACAAACAAGCAGCCCCCTGTGTACAGGTGTTACCCTGGAATTGTGTTTATTATTTAAAAAAAAAATTAAAAACCATAAATAAGAAGCAAGAATGTAGGCAACAAAATTCCTTGGACAGGTTCTGATGAACTCAGACAGGAACCAACGCAACCAAATGAGGGGGAAGATAAAAGCAAATAAATGCATAAATAAAATAAATAATATAAATAAATAATATATTAAACAACCCTCCCCACCCCGTAATGAAAACGTAGCTCAGAGAATGGGAACGACGCTTGTTAACCATTGTTAACTAGTATTTTTAGTCCTGACCGCTCTTAGGCTATGTATAGTTCCTTTTTTTAATGCATTTTCTATACATTAATAAAAGATATCAAAGGAGCGAGCCGTGTGCCTGTCTGACAGCAGGGTGGGAGTGGGGGCCTGGTGCATCCAAGCCCAGCAGCACTGCAAAACACAGCGCATGCAATGGGATTAAAATCATAGAGACAGAGGAAATTCTGGGGGCAGCCCAGCATTGGCTGGTGGTGCCTTCTCCATCCTTGGAGGTGTTCAAGACCAGGCTGGAGAAAGCCCTGAGAAACCTCATCCACCCCCAGGGCTGCTTTGGGCAGCAGGCCGGACCAGAGGCTCCTAAGTTGCCCCCCATCCGAGTTCTCCTGTTAAAATAAAGCGGTCACAATGTCAGATTGGCGCAGCCAGTCTTTTAACCCTAGTAAGGCAGGGAGCTACGCTTTGGCCTCAGCCTAGTGCAAGATGTTTTGTTAATAAATTTAGCTGTTCCCATGAGCTAGAGAGGCCCTCAGCTCTGCAGCTTACACCAGAGAAAGAAAAGCCACAGTGTAAGTGCTCTGGAGTGGAGCAAAACAACCCCAAAGTCTTCAGTTAAAGCCGTTCTCATGACTTAGACAGCAATGTGCTCCCAGCACGAAGGAAACCTCACTGAAAACCAAATGGCAAGGCTGTTTCCAGTAGAATATGCTCCCTGTGGAAAACCAAAACAAACAAACAAACAGAAAGTCCCCATCGATTTAGCAAAACTTTCTGGAACAAGTGTGAATTTCAGAGGATTTTGAAAGTCTCCTCTCATTTCACACACAGACTTTATTTAGACCTCCTCATCTTAAGTTTTCATGTTTGACACATAACAGGCAGGATGAGAAAGCCCAAAAGAAGCTCTTCTGCCAGACCGCTTCAATATTTTCTAAATTTAATTTCAGAGAGACAAAACAGGGGAATTTGCTTTGCGGCAGCTTCTCAACTTCTCTTTCTCGTTCCAATTTGAGAGAGAAGGGGGAAAAAAAAAGGATGTTGTGAGCACTGGGGATCCCCCGCCTCAGCCACAGCCACCGGCACAGCAAGAAGCCAAGCCTGAAGCTTGCCGGGCCCAATTGGCCGGGTCAAATCACTTTTTTTATGTCTGAAGGGAGTAAATGCCATGGAAGACTCTTCAGGCAAGCCCAAGGGCTCTCCCCTTCACATGGAGGAGCCGAGGGATGGAGATGGGTTTGGGATGGAGAGGAAGGGTTGCCTGCACTGGTACTTGGCATCCCAGTCTCACACAGCTGAGTCCAGCAGAGCCACAGAGATTATGGAGGGAGTGGAGCATCTCCCTTATGAGGAGCGGCTGAGGGAGCTGGGGCTCTTGAGCTTGGAGCAGAGGAGACTGAGGGGTGACCTCATTCATGTTTATAAGTATCCAAAGGGTGAGTGACAGGAGGAAGGAGCCAGGCTCTGCTCTGTGATGTCCAATGATAGGACAAGGGAAAACGTTTGCTAGCTGGAGCATAGGAGATTCAACCAGAACATAAGGAAAAACTTTTTCAGTCTGAGAGTGCCAGAGCATGGCCCAGGCTGCCCAGAGAGGTTGTGGAGTCTCCTTCTCTGCAGACATTCAAAACCCGCCTGGCCATGTTCCTTTGTTACCTGCTCTGGTGTTCCTGCTCTGGCAGGGGTTGGACTGGATGAGTTTTCGAGGTCCCTTCCAACTCCTCATATTCTGTGATTCTGTGAACTTGGCCAAGCAGCTGACCCAACACGGTGGGTGTCATTTACGGTCCCTTAGAGAAGGGCAGTGCCCTCCACTGTATCCCCCATTCAGCATATTTGGGGTCAAGCGAGGCACCTAGGACCCCGATCCCTGCAGAACACCCCAGAGAAGCTCATCTGGAGGAAACACAGACACTCTTGCAATAACCAGACATGAGAAGTGGGCATATACCACTTGGAGGTTGGTACCCAGGGAAGGCAGGTGCATGTGGAACTGCAGCATCCCTCTGGACCATAACCCACCTCCCAAAATCAGACCCATGGCCCAGATCCATGCTTCAGATGGGATGAGAAGAAGGTGAAGGCTGGCACAAGCCCCTTCCCTAAACACCTCAAGCTTTGACTTAAGCGAGGGAGGTGTTTTGCCCCACCACACCAACCCCTGAGGAGCTACTCCCCCATCACCCATTGCAGGTGCCCACCATGGCCCTCTCCTCTTGCACAGCTCAAAGCCATCTGCATACCCTTGACACAGCCCTGTAGCGTCACATACGGCAGTATCTCACATTTCCAACCTCTGCAAGGAGCATACCTCCTCAGACAGCCCAGGCTTTGCACAGGCAGCACGGGCACACTGTGGGCAGCCATGCTCCTTTTCAGGCACATCCAGCTACCGCAGAGCATCCCACCACCAGCTTCCCCCCATCTGCACTTTGTCCAGAGATATTTCATCATAGCCCTCTTACCAAAGTCCCCTTCTTGCATGAGCGATGGTCGGGAACTTTGTTCCACCAGCAAACATCAGGAAGGGTGTGCAAAGGTCCTCAGCAAGGGCACTGGGCGTCCGTCCCAAACCTAGAGCTTGAGCAACGCATTCCCAGCAACACACCCTGCAACCTCAGCCCACAAAAACACAAGGGAAATGCTTGCCCAGGAGGAGGTGCCATGCCTGCGGGAGCAAGGCTGGAGCAGGTCGATGAAGGGGTGTCCTCATCTCAGGAATTCACAACTGCTTAATGCCTTGTGGCATCTGATTTTTATCGCACCATCTTTAACCATTCTTGGGTTTTTAATTCCCCCCTGTAAGCCTAGATGTGCTCATCATCCCTTTAAAACCCTCATTCCCATTTTTTATATTTTCAACTCCTGTGGCTACAAGCTCTAAAGCTTAATTATATAGAGTGTGAAAAGAAATTATCTCTTCTAATCAAACTTAAATGCAGGGCTTTAAAATTTCATTGATTTGTCCCCTCTCCCTGAATGAGGAGCACAATGAATAGCAACCCACAGGCTTATTCCCCCTTCTCTGCACTGCAGCCACAGCATCGACATGCAGTGAATTTTCTGCTTCCAACCTGTTTCAACAGTCTCCCCCACAAAAAAAAAAAAAAAAAAAATCCATATTATACACATTATATTCGAGACAAGTTCCTAGCTGTGATTAGGGACTATCTTATAGCAGCACTTCTCTCCCTCCCAGTATTTTGGATCGCTTTCTGCTGTTGGCGATATGAAACCCCCTGTAGTGCACGGGTCAGGGCAGGAGGAGCAGCACCAGCAGTCAGCATTCCCCTGCTTCTGGGAACAGGCGCTGGCCTTCCTCCCAGCCCCACGTCCCCTCCTGCACTCCAGTCATGCCGAAAGCAGCTGGCATCCACCTGTGTGCCGTCTCGTATCGGTTCCTCATCCGCAACCCAAGGCCACCTCTCCTCCCTGCCCGAGGCAGACTTCACTCTCCAAATAAAGGAACCTCCTCTCCCTTGTGGGGGTCAGAAAGAGGCAAAACACCCCCAGGAGAAAGGCCTTTGATGTTTTTCATCTTTCACCCACCACAATTTGCATTTCACTCTCGGTTCCCTTCCCAGGGGTGGGTGAGCCCCCACCAAGCCGCCCTGCCCAAGCCCCAGCATCCAGATGCATCCTCTCCACCAAGCCCCATTAGCAAACAAGGTGAGGAGGATGAAGACTTTAAACTGTGAGGAGCAAGGGCCAAACAGTTCCCATCCCCAGGCAGGAGCCTAGAACAGGAGCCCCAAGGGTAGCACAAAACGTGACACGAGGGCACACCTTGGCCAACAGCTCCGGTGCCACCAGTCAAAACCCTCATGTGGTCCCAAACCAAGGGACTTCTGCTCACCAGCAATATCCAGGAACACCTTTCCCAGTGAAGTGGCTTGTAGAGGAGAAGGGATAATAAAAACATTGAAATAAAATAATTTGGCAGCTGCTATCATTAGAGACATGGGATGGGATCTCTCTGTCTGCCTCAGTGGGGCTCCAGGGGGAGCTGGCACCAAGGGGCGGTGATCGCTCCTCAGCATAGCAGGCCTGAGCCGAAGGAAGGACCGCACTGCAGAGGACAGCCAGCACAGCTGGTTTTTCATCTAAAAAGCAACCGTGGGAGAGCAGCTCCAGCACCATTCAGTGAGGGGAACCCCAGGAGCGGCTGCTCCAGGAGGAGACTTGAGCTGATGCTTCCCATTACAGGGGCACACACTGGTCCCTAGGGCTGTGTCTGAGCATCCTCTGCCTTTGTGTCACACCTCCCCCAAATCCAGCCATCAACACACTGCTGGTGACCCCTTTCCATCCTGAGAGAAGGGGCACTCCCATTCACCAATGTTTTTCATCCCCTTGCCTCCACGTAACTAACCCTTGGGCAGCCCCTGAACGGGAAGGCATCACGTCATGCTGCTGGGACTTGCCCGGCCCCTGTGTGTGTCTCCTTTCCCCCTCATCCACTGCCAGCACTGCCCTTAGGATTTCCTCAGGAAGGAGTTCCTGAGGGCTTACACACACACACAAAACAATCATCAGCTGTAAACCAACAAAAAGCCCTACCACATTCCTCCCAAACCCTGTGGCACACACAGAAACAAACCCAAGCAGTGTCACGCACCCTCTCTCCCCCCTAACATGGGTCCCCATACCCCATCTTTGCTTGACATAAACACAAGCAGGGCTTGAGGATGCTCCCAAGGACCCCACCTTGCTCCCCACCCCAGTCCTCTCTTGCCCCTAAGCACCAGGGAGGGATGCTCCAGCAGACTGGGACCCACCTCAGCAAGCCCAGCTGCACCCAAAGCCCCCCAGGTGATGGGTGGGGAAGAAGCACCCCCCAAAAACCTCACCAGTTTTGGGACACTTTCCCTAAGAGCAGCCTTTTCTCCCATCACTGTCCATGTGGGACTGAGCCCCAGGCACTTCAGGGCAGCCCCAAACCACCAAGGTGGGACCTTGGTGGGACTGGGACACCTGAGTCCAACCTGCCCCTGGGGCTCCCCCCATCACAGAGGGGACAGAGCCCAGCAGGCACCAACTGAGGGAGAGGAGGGGAGGAAGCAGCTGCCACAGAGCCTGCCAGCCCCAAAACACCAGCTCGGTGTTTTTCCTCTGCCCCCTCAAGGGTCTTCATCCCATCCCACTCCTGCCTCTGCCATTCTCCTGCAAAGCCGGAAAGCCCATTGCTGCTGCTAAAGTAAATACCAAGGGCTGCTATTTTTATCCAGTCCACGACCAGGCATGCTTTATTTTTGGTGTTTAAACTGCAGGCTTTTTTTTTTGTGGGAGGGGGAGAGGGAGGGGAAAAGGCAGAAGCATGAGAGAAAAATGAGAGGAATGTTTCTCTGGGAGCAGAGTTTTCCATTGCTTACTTTAATCCAGGCCAGTGCCTGCAAACAGAAATCACAAGCAGACAGAAGCCAAAGGGAAAGATGCACTCACATCTGCAGTCACTTCACGTGTCCTCCCATCCCACCACGCTGAGGAAAACCCAAATGCTTTGGCCCTGGGTACCATCTATTGGCTGGCTGCTATCAAGGGAGGAGCAAAGCTTCTAGCTGTGTAATGGGGCAAAGTGGTAAATAAAACACCTGAATCCAATCAAGCAAGGGGGAACAAGAGGGTGTTTCTACTTTCAGTGTAAAATTAGGAGTGTTTGCCAATAAAATTAGGGATTATGGGGACCTTAGAGGAAATTGAAGTTATCAGGGGGCTTGTTAGCATGCAAAAGGCTTTGATCTTGCATGAAAATAAAGAGTTTGGGAAGAAGGGATGGAAAAAAGGGGCTGGAGGTGGGATTTGATTTCCAGCTGGTCCCAGGCCTGGGCTCAGATGGACATCCCACAGTGTGGCAGGCGCTCATCTCGTCTGGGCTTAAGCAGTTCCTCAGCTTCAGGGGCAGCAGCACGCAGGGAGCCGCCTCATCTGGAGCAGCTGTGATTCATCGCTGGCTGAGTCATGGCTTCCTCTTGTCCATTAAAGTTGCTGAAAAACATAGCGTGTTCCCTCAGAGCCCAGATACGTTGGATGCCAAACAAAACTAAGAGGTGGCAGGTTCAGCCTCCCCAAAATGTACTGGTTTTTCCATGCCGCAAGTGAAGGAGCTGTGGAACTCCTTGCTGCAGGAGACAACCACAAGGTCAAGCATCTGATAGTGCTGAGATCCTTTCAAAGCATCTCCTGTGGACCTGTGGAGAAGAGGAAGCCAGGCTAGATGGATCATGGTCTGACTGATTATATATTCTTACACTAATTCTAAGTTTCTTCAGGTCTATCCGATGCTTCCCAACCTTGTTTAATGGCATTGCTACACTCAACAGCATCAAGGCTCTCGCAGAAGCACCATAAGAAGTTTTAATGCTGAGGTCAGTGTTACTGGTGTCCACCAGCTCCACTGCCCCTACCTGAAACCAAGCAGGTGCCAAAGCACCATGCTTGGAGGGGCCCCTAGAAAGCCAGGGAAGGTGCCTAGACCGGAGGCTCCTCCCTTGGTGAGGCCTCTGCCAAATTAAATTAGCGACAAAAAGGCACCAAGCCCCAGTGGGGCTGTTTGCCCAGGGAGCAAAGCAAACCTCCCAGGAGCTGCTGGGAACCGGCAGGCCTTTCCTCCCCCTCAACCCTGGTGCTGGGCAGCCACGAGCCCAACGCCTCCAGCCACGCTCACCTTTAGGGTCCTCTAATAATAAATATTTCCAGGAAATCCTATTAGGGTGGTTTCAAAGGTGACATTAGGATATCTGGTGCTGTGGAGTGGCTGGGTGTCCCCCAGGTGACTGCCAGCAGTCTTTCTCTGAGTGCCCTGGGAAGGGGGTTTTCGTAGAGGGATTTGGTACCCACAAACAAGGGAACTGCTGCAGCTCAGTGAGGAGGGAGAGCCGGGATGGGGTGAGATGGGACAGGGAGAGATGGCATGGGGTGAGCTGGGATGTGGTGAGCCATGAATATGGTGCAAAGCCCAGAGATCTCCATCCTGTAGCATGAAACTAAGAACAAATATCCTGGCGTTAACAAGCACCAAATCTTTAGGTAAAAAGGGTTTGGTACTTCCCACAGCACATAAATATGATTTGAAAGGCTACCAGGAGGCACTTAGCACCAGCTGTAGCCTGCAACGTGCATTTCTTAGGGTGCTTCACCCCTCTGGCCCCACAGCTAGGACAAAGGCAGCAGGAGGGAGGGCAGCAGAGCAGTCAGGGTTTGCCTCCACCCCTCCGCTCTGCCCCTCTTTCCTCATATTCCCACTGAAGCTCTGCTCTGGGCAGCAGAACTGGGAGCACGGGACTGTTTTTCAGCAGCCTCAAAGGGCTTGGCAGCTCCAGCGACCCCAGCCCGACGAGTTTGTACCGAGGCGGAAGCAGAAAAGCAAAAGTGCTGGCTCTGGAGCATGAAGGAGGGCAAGTGTGAGGGTTTTGCAATCCAAAAGGATACAAGCTGGCTAGAAAAAATCCAGCAAAACATTTTTCTAGTCTCAGCTTGCTTGGCTGTCATCATCGCAACACTGTACGGAGACTGCTCAGTCTCAGACTGGAAATAAATTGGGATCTGGTGGGTCCTGGATATCCTCATACAGAGATAAAAAAAAGAAATAAGACTGAGAGAAAGCAGCAAGTGAAAACTGGCGAGACAATCAAAACTGACTTGAAATCAAAATTTGAAAATATCAAAGCCCTGCACAACCTCGAGGGCTTCCTCGGGTCAAAACATTTATTATCTCCACGACTGCACGGCACCCGTAGTGCTGGTGGGTGCCGCACATGGAGGAGAGCACCTCCAGGGCGTCCCCCTCCCGTGGGGGTGCTGGGTCACCCCCCACCCGGCTGCCGCATCCCTTTTCAGGGGACAGAGTGTGGCCACCTTGGCAGGGTGGTGGTGACGGGGTGCAGGGTGGCAGTTTCAGGAGACAGATGCCTCTGCCCGGCCCTCCCATAAACAGGGGTGGCATTGCCCCCCACCCCCAAAGAAAGAAAAAAGGCTTCTGAGGAAATCTCTGCCGCACCACAGCCCGAGCCTCCTTCACAGAACACTCCGTCCTCTCCCTTTTCCCACCAACTTTTGGCA
>NW_010199770.1:0-297 GCF_000695765.1 Mesitornis unicolor
ACGTTCTGTGATTCTGTGATTCTGTGACACCTTTTCTGGGTGGTCAGAAGCCTTTCCCTGTCGCACGAATATGGCTAAGGAAACTGTCAAATGGTTATTGCAAGAAATTATTCCAAGGTTTGGAATCCCACTTGGAATGTCATCAGACAGAGGACCACATTTTGTGGCCACAGTGGTACAAGAGGTAAGCAAGGTCTTAGGAATTACCTGGGACTTGCGTGCTCCTTGGAGGCCACAGTCCAGTGGGAAAGTAGAAAGAATGAACCAAACCTTGAAAAGACAAATCAGTAAGATTTG
>NW_010199770.1:595-829 GCF_000695765.1 Mesitornis unicolor
TGAAGACCTGGAATGAAGAATCTCTGCAAGAAAGGTGGAAAGGACCGTACCAGGTGCTGCTGACCACTTTTACTGCAATCAAGATTGCCGAATCAAATGTATGGATCCACTACACCCAAGTAAAAAAAGACCCCACCTGTCAACTGGAGAGTGGTTAGAGACCCAGAGACTTTGAAATTAACTGTAAAGCATGATTAACCTTATTTATTTGCTTATTTGGCAGTCTATGGTGGT
>NW_010199771.1:0-13230 GCF_000695765.1 Mesitornis unicolor
TCCCTAACGTTCTGTGATTCTGTGATCTTATATGAATCCTTCCCATGGTCTTCGAGTTTTCTGGCCCTCAACTGCTAAGGGGCATGTTTACTGGCCTGAGCACTAATCATAATGCTGTCAGGTGCATGAAGTCTGCACAGAGGTTGCCTAACCTCATCTACCCAGGAAGGAGCAATAAACTTATGCCTTATCTTGATTTTGTATTCTGATGCATGGGCATGACTGGTGGGACCTGGTCCCTCTACTGCTGCTCTGCTGGCAGAAAACTCTGCAGTATATGAGGGCTCTTGTTTGCAAGGAGAAGACCTATAAGAAGGCCTATAAGAAGACCTTTCCCCTGGTTGAAAGTGGCACCGGCCAAGGTGGTGACATGCTGAACTATGTAGGCCAGCTGCAACATGGCACACACAACTGGCAATGTGCCTAAGGAGGGGGAGACAAGTTACAGGGCTGGTTGGTGCTCTCAGAAGCCCTGACATAATCTGGGTGATGCATGAACATCCTTTGTTTCACACAAAGGATTCATTTTAAGGGTCTTGCAAAATATTTTACCTCATTTCACAAGTGACAAACTGAGAGATAAACTAAATAAACTAGCAACAATTAAATGAGACTTTATTTAAGACACCTTCATCCCTGAATTCCAGACTTCCAAACCAGTGTCTTTGATGCAGCTGCACTTGGTTTCAGATAGTGATTTTCTCCTTTCTGCAAGTTAATTATTGCAGGAATGGAGGTGTAATGAAGAGAGCAACTGTAGTTTTCCAGCTGCAGGCAGAGCGGCTTTGAAAGGAATCAGCTGGCAAATCATCAGTCAGGAATACAGAGCTGAAATCTGTGCGCTTGAGTGTTGATAAATGAGACCAATTCTTTTACTTTAATGTGGTTCCCAGGAAAGCTGTAATTAAATTGAAAGTTGCAGATGTTTTCTCCCAGTGACCCTCATAGCCATCTTTTTTTCACAGCTCAGTGTAAAAGCTGTAGGCAGAAGAGTAACACTGAACCAGAAAAATCCAGTTTCCTCATCACCATAAGCCCTATATAAGGCTGTTATGGTGCCAGCTATTGATTGGCCAGCTGTGGGATAAATCACGATAAAGTTGTAGGTGAAAATCATAGTTTCAAATTAACTTTCCATTAACTAGCTTTTATTTTAGCCTTAAGGATTTTTATTTTTTTCTTGGCCAGCTCTGTATGGCATGCCACCAGGAAACATGTAACATTGGGAAGAAAAAGATTTGAATTCCCCTCAACACTGATATACTTTGGCATTGGCTTATCCAGACAACAGGATTTAGTGGATACAGTAGTCCTGCCAAGACAAGACAAGAATGACATCTGTTTCTGTTTGCTCATCAATGGCTTCCCACATGATAATCATAGTAATGAAAATGACAGGATTTCTATAAAATATCTACAAATGTTTTTCCATTCTACGTATGCTTTTTAGGACCCAATGTGCTGTGAGAGGAGATTACTTTAGAACAAAAACTCCTGAATATTTTGGAAAGCTTTAAACTCATAACTATTCTTATCAAGTTCATTCAAATTTATTCTCAAAATTCAATAAAGTACACCTTTTTTCCAGCTAAAGATCATATCAGGGCAATAGAAGGGCAAGTTAAAGGAAACTTGCTGCACTTAACTGGTTTCCTCATGTTTGTGTTAATATCAGCTGGGCAAAGACTTTTAACTCATCCTTTTCACAGCTTTTTGATTTTGGTAGCACATATTGGTTCCATGTTTGGATATGCAGACAATTATTATTGTTGTTGTTGTTGTTATTATTATTATTCAGATAATAATTTTTTAATGGTGGCATTTGAAACATTAAGAGGTGATATTTGGATGTTAGCAAACAAATGCATACAAAATGCCATCTTATGATGGATGTAGAAGGTATGAAGCCCACCATAAAGCTGGCACTGCTTCTTGTACCCCTGTAAGACTGGGTGTTCAAGTGATGCAGTCAGTTCAGTTCAGCAAAATCACTTGAATTATCCTGAGCTATCTTGGCTGAGATTTTGTCCTGTTCATTTGTCTGATTCAGTTATATGTAGTATTATCTAAGCATTCACCCTCCCCCAGACTGGGAAATAATGCTTTAGATTTTAAATGAATTTAAATTGTTATCAAAAACATTTTTCAATGAAGGAAGTATACATCACTTTTTCTGATGAATGTTCGCAGAGATGAGAGCAAATTCATCTCCACTATTAATTGATGAGAAAGTTAATCCACTAGGAATTAGCATGACTACACCCACTACTATGACCTATTTTTTTTAGCATTAGCTTAAGAAGAAAAGATAATGGAGGAAAATAAGGGTGGCATTTCTTATAATGAAAATAGAGGTAAAGGTAAAACAGTTGTGGTAGTTTGTCTTTCGACCGCATGGTAGTTGTCTTACTATCCTCTTTGTACAACTTAAAAACACCTGGGAATTTACCGCAATACAACTGACTTCAGAGTTTGTTGTGGTGTTCACAGTCAGGAGGCAGTGATTAAACTATTAGTTCCCTAGTGATTGCAACATCAAACAAAGACAAGAAAAAAGGCAGCTTTTTGTTGCACTGATCTTCAACATAAAGCAAAGCACCCTTTGACTAAGCCATTAAAATACCTACTTTATTTATGACATTAACAGTTCATTGTATGGACACCCCTAAAAACCTCCAGTCTGTATCCATTGTCCTGGAGAGCAAATCCAGAGGTGCTGCTGGCCAGCTAAGAGCATCACAAAATCAGGCAGTAATTTCCCTAGAGCCGCAAGTAGCTTTCTCGGTTTTCTTCAGGGCTGTGCCTTTGATACTTAAGGAATAGTTAATGATTTTCTGCTACAGTGGAAAAATCCACAGATTCATCATCTCAATGGGATATTCATACACATTTCTATATTTTAGATCCTTTGATAGCACACTACAGTAGCATACAGTTACAGATAAAAACTGCTATGAACAACAGTCTCCATGGACTCAGTGTCAGCTATTTTGGTAATCAACACCAAATCAAGTCATTTATAATTCTCTTTTAGGGAATAAGGCTTGGAATTTTAGCTGTGTTGCTTAGACCAGAATTGCACCCACACCCTCAGATACTCGTTCATCTAAAAGAAGAATTAATAGAGTCACAATCTAAAAATTAGTACAATTCTATTCTCTTCAGTTGCAGAAAGAATTATATCAGAGCTCAGAGGGCAGTTTCCTGAATGGGAAAACAACAGTTTAAGTGCATTGAGTGGGTTTGCTTTTAGTTTGGATTTTTTTTTCTTCAAAAGTTGTGAAAGTTACAAAAAAGTATTTCATAACCCTTCAGTGAAGGTGAGAGTTTGCCAGCTGGGCTCAGGCTGAGAGAAAAACTACCTGGTGAAAGCATGCAATATATCAGCAGAAATTCATTACAGATACAGCTGGGTATGTTCCCTGATTGAAGGTATCGGGCAGTGCTGAAGACAACAGCTTGTGTGAAAAATAAGTGTTTTCACTAAGCAAGTTTACCACTGGCTATCAAAATTGCAAATAGAACTCACCTGATAAGATATCCATACCTATGAAGTGTTTAACAGACAAAGTATTATTTTTCAAAAGAATAATACCTCCATAGGAGACATAGTACTGAGAATAAACTTTACCTTTGTTTCCAGTTGGAGTTTTGTGTATCTGCTCAGAGAGAAAGCAGAACTCACAATAAAGTGAAAAATAACAAACCTGCTGTATGTAGATCCTTCTTAAAAATGATAAGAATTTTCCATTTGTTTTTAGATTTGAAATATCCTGATACATTAATAGGATAGTTACTGAGTTCCTCCTTTTGAATATTTATTAGCTACCAATTGTCTCATGGCCTATTTTCACATCTCCTGTACAAAAAAAGTGATTGATTGTTTTCTGCTATACAAAATAGGTAAAATCCCCAATTTGGTGATGTAGGCAGTGGTTCTGCCATAAAAAATCAGTGAGCTCTGGGATTTTGGGCTGACAATATGACTTTAGATTGAAACTTGCTAGTGTAACATTACTTATAAGTTCTTGATGGTGTTCACTCCCACTGTCTGCTATTTAAGACCTCTTTTGGGAGCCTGTCAGTCAATGCCTCCAGAAGGCACCTTGCTCTGTGCAAAGGCTGGAACACTGAAATTTGGGCTAAGGAGAGATTACTGGCTTCTTGTTTCTGGGATTTTCTGCTTTTCCTGAGATGTAGCACCACACATTGGCTGGGTTTGTATGATCCGAAGGAGTCCAGAGTTTGTGCTTCATTTCATGTGAACCTGGCTCCGTAGAGCTGTCAGGCTGGAGGCTCCCTAGCCCAGCTTATTGCCAATGTATCAGTCACCAGAATTTCTTACAGCAGTGTCTGCAATTCATTGCAACTTTTATCTTTCAGATATATCATATTTATTTCATACTTTGCTCTTTCAGCACATTAACTTTTAACACATAATGTGAACCAGTACAAATTTTGGCCAAAGGAAATGATTTTTCATGTTTAGGACTAAAATCAGGAATTCTGAGAAACGTCTTTAAGTGTTCTAAGTTTTCAGAGGCCAGAGTCAGTTATTAAAAAATCATGGAATATGTATTATTTTTACAGAGTATTTCTGCATTGCTTAATAGCCTATCTTGTTAAACAGTGCTTCCTAAATACCTCTTTGTTTCAATATTATGAGGAATCTTTCAATATAGAAAACATATGGAAAACTCTTGTGAGTGGGTAATTTCTGAACAAATCCATCTCTAAGAAGTTATGATAACCTAAAGAAATTATTGTGAAATTTTCCTTCCAGAGAAAACCTTTCTTCTGCAGAAACTAAGAAGTGCTTCAGTTGAATAAGGTGGTAAGACAACCGCCTTTAGTAACTTAATCCACGTCATATTTCTATCTTCTCGAATAGAAAAAAATTTTGAAGTTGCCTTTTTTCTTTCTTTAAATGGATTTGAAATTATCTCCATAAAAGACTCAATAATTATCTAACAGTGTGTGAAAGTTGTTTGAAACACTGTTCAGTTCTATCTGAATTAATGAATAAATTTTCCAGTCGGCAGATGATGCCATCTGCAGCATGCCAGTACTATTTTCATCCCAGTAGAAGAAAAACAAATCTATTTAAACTGCCAAAATAATCAGTTAATCTCATAATAGAAAGATAATAAATAATGTGGCATATTATTATAATGCCTACCTACTAGTGTAAGTACATATTACACTATCCTGTTTAGACAATTCACTGTATTAAAACCATTGCATTTATTTAAAACTGATGAAATGGCATTGCGCTTGAAAATTGGACAGAAACCTTGAAATCCACTGAATTAAAGGAAAAACTGCTTTCAACCTAAACAAGGGCATAATATTAAGTTTCATAACTTTAATATTAAATCCAAAGGAACACAACCAGGTTTCTGGACCTTTACAGGTGTATCAAGCCAGAAGACACATATCACATACAGTAAACAGCAAAGAGAGGCTTACATTTGGGAAAGTTTATATAGGAAAGTAGCTCACAAATAGGAAAAAACCATCACACTTCCAGGGATCCCACTGCTCCATAGGGGCACCTGAAGTATAGTTGAGTCTCAGGATGAGCTAGCAGTGTCAGCCTTATGTGTTTTTACTGATTTGCTTGCACATGCACCAGGATATTTAGAATATGGTTGCTGTGGGACATAGCCAATGTGGAAACAGCACTCAAATACCTCACAAGTCAGTCCTCCTCCCTTCTGGGTCAGAGCATTACTCAGAACGGTAGTAGGACTTGCAAGACATGGTGTAGTCAAGGGTTTGGATTGGAGCTTGCTCGGTCAGAGTTTGCTTGAGTCTGTGCTGGATGAGCCATTTGTTCTGTACTTCTCTATAAAACAGGCATCAACCTTCTCTTTCTTTGTGCTGTATTGTACTTTTTACATTTAAATGAAATACCCCATACACCCACCTTTCAGGAGTTTGCAAGAAGCTGTTACTAACAGAATCACAGAATCATTTGGTTGGAAAAGACCTTTAAGATCATTGAGTCCAACCATAACCTGTCCACTACTAAACCATGTCTCTAAACACCTCATCTACCTGTCGAGTATTTTCTTGTACAAAAGGATGGATTTTTGTGTATATACTGGTATTCTGGATGAAGAATGATGGGAGAACGTGTCCTGGAACTTTTTAAACTTTTAGAATTGAAGAATAGTTTTGGTTGAAATACACACTTGGTGATCTGGTCCAAACCCTTACTAAATGTTAAACTAAACCAATATCTACTTAGATCAAGGGGAATTACGTACCCCATGCTCATTCTGCCTGGTGACAAGGATGATTCAACTCTTCCCATTATAGCCGATAAATTTAATAACCCCTTAAAGTGTCTATGTAGAGACTGTGCATGCATTGCTGAGTGTAGGAGAAATATATATGTAAATGAAAAAAAACATCATTGAGTAGCCACACAAGGGTAGAAAGGGCAGGACAGAGTCCTGGAGGGAGAAAGAGCTGAAGTATTTTTTTTTCTAGAGAGCAAGACCTTTTCTAATGGAAAAAACAGAGGGAGACAACTCCTTTTGTGAGAAAAATCAGAATAAAAACATTTTAAAATAAAGTATGGACTAATATGTAGATGTGCTGCTTGAAACCTTGTTTCTAAAAAGTTGTAGTGGAATCCAGGCTATTGAGACTGGTAGCTTTGACTGCAGTGGATGAGGATTTTACATTTTTAGTTAAATTTCTTGCTTCCTTTTATTCTCTTGTATTTATTTGCCCTCAAGCCTTTTCTCCATTTCCTATCATTTGGCTATCTAGGTAATGATAGCAGTGGGCTTATAAAGAAAGCAGATGCATTAACCTAAAAGCCAAATGATCACAAGAGGTTCCGGTCTGCAAGATGCAACTATTTCATATATACTTGACAGTGGAAATTTTGTGAGTGCTCTGGAGTCAAAACCCAGGTTAGCAATACCCATATACACATCCACAGTTTTCTCTGTGTGTGTATTTGTGTGTATCTATGGATACATACATTGAAGACCGGAGGCATTTTATGGCCAGAAATATGTTGTCATCATTATTGTAAGAGATTTAATTTCCAGTAGTCAAACTGTATTCTGTGGTCCTAATTAGTTCTGTCACTGGGTATCCTTTTGAAGTTACAGGTTACTGTTTCCAATGACTTTATGGTTAAGATTCAGCAGCAATGTCTTATAAAACTGAGTATTATGGAATATTATTTATGAAGGGGCTGGTTGTAGTGTCATAGTTAAAGAAGAGTTGAAGAAATTTTTTCCCCAGTCTGTTGCACATACTAACTATGTTGTAGCAATGTACCTTGGAGATGTCACTTTCTGCATTGATTATAGAGAGACTAAAGTTTATTTGGGGGACAATGAGCTTTGAGGCTCATCTTGGGACTTTGAGTTGACTTGTTGGCCACTGACTAACTCAGTTTGTATTGCCAAGAAACAGAAAGCTGTCGTGCCTTCCTTGGCTTAAACTGAGGCTTCTTAGGATGATTACAGTGAATCTTAGGGTCTTCATTTCTAGTCTGAATGGAGAGGGACATGAATTCTTGCCTGAGAAAACAGAGGCTAGAGATCATTCACTGGCCAGGAAGGAGTCCAAAGTGTCCTTAGCTCCCAAGCTATCATAATAGTCAAAAAGGAAAAATAAAACCCACTCCAAACCCCAAGCTCCAACATAGTAAATAGCCTAGTGGTCAGACACTTTCACAGGAAGATGATTTATTCCAGTCCACTGCTTATTTGGTGTGTGCCCTCCACTTCTTACAGGCTGTTTTCTCAACCTCTAAAAATGTTCTGCCTTTAATTAGGTTGTAAAACATCTCATTCAAACACTATGGTTCTCACTGATCAGTCTGTTCAGGTGTGAAATGGTTTCACTTGAAAGGTCTTCTGCTAAAACCTTTGAGTAATTGCCTACCGTTCTTTCATTTTTCTGTCGTACACTGTCAGCAGATACACTTCAGTACACCACTGAAGCCTCAGCCCTGTGAGATCCCTTGTCACTACTCAACTACTACTAATGCTGGGCAATGCTTCTTGCAGTAGTCCCAGCACCTCATAACTGTAATATAGAAGTTACACCTCTGCAATAATTCAGCACCAGAAGCTGGGTAGAGGTAATTTCTCTATCACTTTCGTAACCTTTTCAAATGCAGCAGCCTCTAAGAAGGGTTTTTGCTTTAGAAATGTCATTGTGGCTGTAAGGATGAGGGGAGACACAGAGTCAGAGTAATTCAGGCTGCAGGTGACCTCAGGAGGTCTCCAGTCCAAACCCTGCTCAAAGTCAGGTTGGCTCTGAGATCGGATCAGGTTGCTCAGAGCTTCCTCCTGTTGGGTCGTTGTCCTGGTTTTGCTGGGATAGAAACATTGAATTAGTTTTCTAATCAAGAAATCTGCATTTTTGAGAAAACCACAGCATTAAATTTAGTGGCAGCAAAGTTGGTAAGACACTTTGTTTTACTCTTTGGCCAGCCCTGGTGTGCAGGTTGTCATAGTGATCAAGGTCTTTAGCAGTTTGAGTTAGCCAGGTGCAGAAGCTAGGAAGTCCAAAAACCAGGGCAGCTTATCCAAGCTGGTCAACAGAAGTATTCCATACCATAAACATCATGCTCTCTATAAACTGGGGAGTTTGCTGGGGATGGCCCTCTTTCTTTGATGGTTGTCTCTACTGGAGGGTCTCAACCATTTTTCTGCTCCTGAGATCTACTCCCTTGCTTGTTGTGACTGTCGTGCTTTTGCTGGAGCTGTAGAGCTCACTGTTTGTCATCTATAGCATTCACTGCCAGGAGTGAACACCTTGCGACCACTATATAGCCTGAATATAACTTTGTGTATTTTATATTAATATTGGTATCAATATTAGTTTCCTATTATTATTTTATTAAATCTGTTTTCATTCCAACCCATGGAATAATTTTCCATTTCCCATTGATAGAATAACTGCCTTAATGATGGCAGTCATGAAATCTCCAAGGATGGAAACTGCACAGACTCTGGATAAACTGTTTCAGAGCCTGAGTGCCTATACCATATCACTGCTCTTCTTAGGACAGTGAAATCAGTTTTCTTTTCTCATCCCCCATGCATGTGGGAGTTGCTCCCAAGTCCCATTTATCCAACCATCATACCTATTCCAGAGTTTATAGAACAGGAAATAAACATAAAGGAAAAGGAGAGCAATTTCCCTTGAGCCTTAAATTCTGACAAAGTGGACAAAAACAACATTCAGTATGCTGTAAATCTTCCACATGTAGA
Organism: Mesitornis unicolor; assembly: GCF_000695765.1. NCBI lineage: Eukaryota > Metazoa > Chordata > Aves > Mesitornithiformes > Mesitornithidae > Mesitornis > Mesitornis unicolor. Next base: position 9,255 of record NW_010199771.1, read on the forward strand.
GAAAGCCAGTGTCATGCTTTTACCTTGAATTACTGGTGCATTTGTCCCTGAGACATTTAGGAATGTGCTAGATAAAATCCAGTATTAATCTGCCACATAGCTATACAAAAAAAATAATACAAACCTGTACAAAGGTATTAATTTACAGGCTTCCTTTTATTTTTCCTGAAGACCCCTCTTGCTCCTAGCTTTTAGGGACCACAGCATAGAGATAATCATTTTACTGTCTAACCCCCTCCCTGAAGTTTTCTATGAAAAGGCAATTGCCTTTGAAAGGCTTTAGAAATGTTAGTTCAGCTAGTGATACTGGATAGAGTAAACCCCCCCACATATTTACAACTGAAAAGGTACATTATTTTTAAGCATAACAAAAGCTAAAAAATTAAGTATTGAAACTAATACGGAAATAGCCCTCCCTAGACTGCAATGCACTGTATTCTTGCAAAGAAAATCAGGTTTTAATTGATTAAAATATGAGCATTTGGAAAGCATGTCACTAGAAAAATAATTAGTTGCTATTTTGAAAGAAGTAGTCTGTGCTTCCCTAATGTAAGCCAAGCTCCCTGAACTCCAAAACAATTACAAACGAGATGGGACATGATTAAAAAAAAATATTATGCAAGTCCAGGGAGCAATGAAAGGTGGTATTTACAGTTCATGGATATATTACCTTAAAGGCAGCTTTGTCACAGGAAAGTAGACTAGAATGGTAAGATTGGCCTAGTGTTGAGTCAAACACCAACAACTTTTGCATTGTTTCTGTGTAACTATTGTCTAAGTAGCATAGCTTTGAAGTAGTAGGGATTAGCCTTCTGAAATGTTATCCTCAAAGGAAAGTCACAACCAACCAACAAATCCTAGGGGATTTAAATACAAAAGTTGACATTAGCTCAAGCATACATTTACGCTGTTAAACACTAAACATCAGGAAATGCCACAGTTCGGTCTGGCTGTGTAATTGTGCTGCTGCTGTTCTGTGTGCGTTATCTCACAGGCTGACTGCATGGATGTCTGAAGTCCCTCAGACAGGATCTGTCAGATATAATGGCCCCACACAGATATAAACCTGTGCGTGTGTTTAGTACTCCTCACTGATGTGTCAGTAGCCAGTGACAAATTTGTGGATATGAGGTGGATGTAGGAATGCATTCAAATGTTGACTAAGAGGACTCAAATGCTGGTAAAATAAAAGTCAAAGCTCCATCATCTCAAGCGCCACAAAGACCTCTGTAAGGGAATCTCAAGATTAAACCTGGAATATAACCTCAATGTTCCTATGAAGGAGTATAAAAAATATCTCTGGAGACTGCAAGTTAATGCATTGCTTTTCCTAGAAAATTGAAATCAGAAATGAATGTGACATGCCACCATGAGATTCTGCCTCAAACATAGGCCAGTACTTGAGGCTTCAGAGGTGGCCTGCAGCTGAGATTTACAGATAATGTTCCCCTGTGGCACAGGTCTGTGTCTCTTGTCTTGCAGCCATCACTGGCACCTCCTGCCATGCCGGTCTGTTGCTGTCACATTTGATTATGGCAGGCTGCAGAAGATCCACTGAGCCAAATCTCTCATCTTTCCCTTTTTTCTGATAAGCTCTCCCAATATCTGAGCTACAAGACTCACATAACAAACTATAGCAGAAGCATTTTGAGTGTGTATGTGCACGTCTACGGAAAAAATTCAAAAGAAGAGGAGACAATGACAGGAAAGGACAGCCCTCCTAGGAGAACAAGATAATATCTCGTGAATGTGGAAGGGAGAAAAGAAAATTAAATTGGTTAACTTCCCAAGTCAAAAGGGACAAATCTCTTCTTCCCATGACTTTACAGGTAAAGTGACGGATACACCCTAATTTCTAAAACAAGTTTTGTAGCTAGACACAAAATTCTGCTTTACTTGTTGCCTTGCACTGCTGCCTGAATAAAGAACCAAGCAAAATGGCTGCTGTGTTTTAATCAATGGTTATAGTGTCCTGGTATGTGATGTAATTACTAGCTATGCTTTCTATCTATACAGTCTAAATTCTTTTTGGATTCTAGAAACTGTCCAGAGCATCATCTTTGTTGTGCTCTTGTCATCTCATCTCAGGTCAAAGTGGAAGGGATTTTCAGGTTGTTCATGAGATGATGTGAGCCCTGGAACAGTGAAGTAGCTCCCCTAACATGTAGTGGTGTAGGTCACAACCTTTCTGCTCTCCTCAGCCTTCTTTCTCATAGCTGGGTTTGCAGTGAAGCGTGCTTGGGAAGCAGGGACAGATGAAATGCATTTGCAACAGCACCTGGGAGATGGTAGAAGGAGGGAGCTGAGATACTTTTTCTCTAGGGCAATTGTAGTAAAAAGGCAGGGGAGACGATAGCAATGAATAGACTGTGAACTAGGAGAAGCAGGAACTCGTAGGAGCAGTAGCTGTGGTAATCATTCATGTTCTGAAGCAAGTGGCTGCAGAAAAATCCTTCTGTCAGCCACATACTCCTTATTGTCAGAAAGAGAGAGGATTCAATGGATATAGGAGCAGGCTTACAGGGCTGTGTAAAGAAGTATTATCATCTTTCTCTTCCTCTGATGTGGTAGTTCTGTGTAAACAGCAAACGACTGCATAGCTTCATCCAGTACCCTGTGACTTCTCACCAGATGCCTTGTCAAACTTAATACATTATTTACCATCATTCTCTGTATATGGTACCACAGCCAGAATTTTCAATCATGTAACTGGTTTCAGTGTAAGCTGATATGAATGAACAGCTGAGTAAGATTTCCCAAAGCAGTGTAAAAGAACCTTACTGAAATCTGGATTGAAATCTGATTCCCAGTGAAAGGCACAATTTTTTTCTGGCTTCCAGCTGCTGACAGTACAAAGTTACTCTGTGAAACAATTTCCTTGCCTGAGAGGTGTTCTCGGTGCTCAGAATAAGAAGTTGGAAGAACAAATAAGCGATGTATCATGTGAAGACACACAGGTGTTTGGTTCAATGGGGAATTTGCGAAACATGTTTGGAATAATTCCATTAATTACAGGAGTGTTGGGTCAGTTTCCCCCACCTCCCTTCCTCCCATGCTTTCACGTAGGACTCTATTTTCCTAGAAGTTTTGTTTTGATTGCAGTTACTCGGGTTGCCAGCTGTATTCCCAACCTCCTCCTGTCAAACAGACAGATTTAACATGAAATCCCTGTGTTCTAGAGAGGGTGGGCCATGCTTAGTAAGACTCTCACTACAGACAATTGTGGAGGTCTGGTTGAGGCAAGCAGTGTAAAAATATATTCAAGGGCTTGAAGCTTTCGCAGATGAGAGGTGTGCTCTGTCAGGGGTGGAGACAGCACAACGAGGAAGTGTCAGAGCCAGGAGACACCATCCTGCATTGCTGCAAAGCCAGATCACAATATTTGGTAGTAAGAAGTACCATCTTCAGCAGCTTTACTCTTGCTTCTGGACAAAGTGGGGAAATGGTCGTTCTTATAAGGTATAGGACTTTTCTGTACTTTACCAAATGCTTTTTTCAGCAAGTCAGGAGCTAGGAGATCTAGGGGCAAATAAATTGCCTGGGATGATAGGGGAATAAGCCATTTTGGGAACACTACTGAGTAGAGGATTTACCAGGCCCAAGGAGACTGTTTATATCTTGTTTTATCTCAGTAAGCCAGAGGGAAATACTCTTTCAAACACGTTAAAATTCATTAAAGCTTTAGGGAGGAAAGCATGGCCTGGATAACCAGATGTTTGGATGGGGTAAACTCTGGCAGTTGCTAATTAGCTATTATAGAAGTTGGACAGGAACAGACAGTCTGGTCGCAATAGAAATAATAATATGCTGATCTTTTTGGAGGATTTTTTGTGTCTCAACCCCGCCATGGCCGGCTGCTTGTTCCTCGGAGATACCGAACCATTGGCCAAGGCAGTTAGAAATGTGGTTTAAACAGCTGTCATTTTGTATCCTGCTGGCTGCTTAGCTCCCTTTTATCCTCTGCCCCAGATACAGT
>NW_010199771.1:13261-38087 GCF_000695765.1 Mesitornis unicolor
CCATCAATGGTTTACTTTCATAGCTCCTAAGCTTGAAATACCAACTGTCCTTCCTAAGCAAGTTCTTCCTTGGTGTTATGTAAGACAAAAAAAACAAATCCCCCCACCAACAGTAATTAAATTTATTGTCAAACATTTTTATTCGTTGATGTTTGCTTATTGTTAAATACTGGCAGCTGAGCAGGCATTGTCCATGATGGTGTGAGTAAATCTACACAGCACAATGGGCTGCTGTGTGAGCATATATTTCCTCTTGTGTTTTCTTTTCTAGCATGAGCAAGTTAAAACAATATAGAGCTCCTTCAGTCACAAACCCTGAACAAGGAGTTAAGAATTTAACAAAGAAATCCTTAAACTTTTGTAAGAAAAAGCAGCTGAAACCCATTCTTGTAATGAAATGAATGACTTCTAAACTTCTGGATTTACAGACAGAAGTAGGAGAAAATACTAGTCTGCTGAAAGTCACCAATGGCTGCCATCAAACAGGTCTGATTCAAAGACCACCAAAGGCATCGTTCACATGCTGGGGCTTCCAGACAGGCTTTTCCAATGGAACGCCTTCCAGGCTGTGACACAGTCAGGGGTTTGCTAGGATCAGATGCTAACAGTTAGATTTCACGTGGATTTATAATCCCAGTCCTTACTGTGCAGCCCTGATATTGGTGGGTATTTCACATGTGGATATGGGTGAGTCTTCTCTCTGCAGTTTGGAAGAAAGAGACATCTTCAGTCTTAAGAAACCATTTGTAGTAGGTTTTGCTTTTACCCACATCGTACCAGAGGAAAGCATGGCATCTGGATGAGCACTGGTAATTTGACAATGCTGCAACAAAAGAGATTGGCTCAATTACTTCTCCTTTGCTCTTAACGAGATTTAAATGCACGAATCTGTAATGATTTCCTGGTGTTTGGCCTCACAGATCTTTGTGTTTACAGGCAGGCACGCTAACCAAAAGTGGGTTCCAGAATGAGACCATGAGATACTTCTGTGAATGTATACATGGTGTAGGTTATGCAGACTGGAAGAGACTCAAAGAAACATGTTACCATATTACACAGCTAGGAGCCCTAGAATTGACTGAGACCTAAAGAGGGAAGCTGTTCTGGGTAACAAAGTCTGAGACACTCTCTGTTACTGTCATCTTTCTTACTTATAGCCTGGAGAGGTCTCTGACTTAGGTGACCTTGAGCACTTCTGAGACTGAAAAATGACTTGCTTCTTTTTTTTTTTCATAACAAAAGGGGAAAGTGGAGAGGAGAGACCAGCAGCAAATACAGCAGTAGTAAGAGGAAAGATGCCTTCTCATGTCTCCTTGACCAGCAGAACCAAGACAGGATGATATGACTCTCTTGCCAAATCTTGAAGAACTACTAAGAAAACAGAGATAGCTAGGAAGAAAGGAGGCCTTGAGGCAGTAGAAGCATTGCTGTAGAACCTAGTGGGAGCCCAGTATGGATACTATAACGGATCTCTCAAGACTATGAGTCCTAGGGCTTGAAAATTCCTCTCGCAGAAAAGTTCTTAACAGAAAGGAGGATTTGAGGCACAAATAATGTGTTTTCTGCCCCTTTTCTGGCTCTCTCATCTCTATGCCTGTGTTTGAGCTATCTTCTTTTTTTTTTTTTCCCCCTAATCTTGTCTGTTGTGCAGTCACAAGCAGTGTGGCTTGGGTTGTTCACTTAGATATGAAGCAGCTCCCTGTTTTGGGCCTCTTAAGCTGTGCCGTAACATCTCCTGCAACTCACTACATTTAGATCTTGTTAACATGTTCACAGGACTGCCTAAAGCACAGATTTTCCTAGTTAGAAATAATAGTAGCAGATGAAAGTTTCCAGTGATCAAGGAGTTGATATGGGAGTGGGAAGACTTATTCTAGTTACAGACATCAAAACCTAAGTGGTAATTCATATTATACATATTTTATTCTTGTTGTTTTATTTAACTTTTTTTAATTGCTGTAGAAGCACTTTCACCAACCCTACAAATAATGCCTTGAAGACAGACTTCAGTGACTGAATTCAGTAAACTCTTGAGAGACAGCTTTGTTCCTCCATCAAGTACATTAAACAAGCTCATTTTTATGACTGGGGGTTAGCGGTGGTCATAAATGTCTGAAAAGAGTCTTTATCATCCACACAAAATTAAGTAACTAGTTCATCCATTTATCATACTGCATGAAGCCAGAGATCTTCTGTTCTCTTGTGCTGGGACTTATGGCCTCATGAGCACTGACTTTCTGGGAGGTGAAACTTGCATCACTTTAGTCCATTACCGTTTCATAATGTTCGTATGAACTGTTTGATGATGATGGAATTAGTTGAACCACTTCTCACTAATTGATATTACCACCCCAAGATACTTTCTGATTTATTGAAGACTTGTCTAATACTCATGTTATCTACTGTACTAAAGAAATCCATGGTCATGGTAGGATGACAACCTTGAGAAAGCCTCAAGCAGTTTATAACTGGTGCTTGGCATCACAGTAAGCAGTAAAGCTGATAGAAACATTTTACTGGTTTCAACAAGTTTAAAGACAAAAGTATGTGATGTCTTAAAGAAAATATTGCGATTGTGAGTGGTCCCCAAAATTTTGAGATCAAATCTGAGCTTCAATTCAATTCTTTCCTACCTCTTTGAGTTTTCAAATCTTTAAATTTTGGCCAACGGAGAATGGCCATTTGATAACTTTGCATATATAGTTAATTAAAAAGACATTTTCTCTTTTAAAAATATGCTCTTTTTTAAAAATCTGGTTTTGCAGGCACCTTAGAAATAGTCCACAGGACTTTGAGGCGTCTGCAAACTACAAGTTGAAAACAAATTATTTTAAGCATAAAGGGTGCTTTTCAGCGAGCCATCACAGTAGGGACAGCATTATCTAGTAATGATGGATAGACAGCAAACCTGTAGTAATGGTAGTATCTTTAATAAATACTGATTAACTATGTTTTTTATCATCGTTGTGCAAGGTCAAATGCTTGCTTCAGTAGACGTTGCCATTTCTTGGCTTTGTCTGTGCATGCTTGTGCATGTGTGTGTGTGTGTGTGTGTGTGTGTGTGTGTGTGTGTGTGTTGCTGTGCAGTGATTGCTTCACAAGGAAAACTAATCTCTATCAGAGGACAGATTCTCTTTAAGTGACGATTTCGTATGTTGTTAAAGTGTGAGGACCAATCCTGCCATTGTATGTGATTTATCGGGTGGGTGGGAAAGTTGTCTGTGGCATGCGGATTTATTCCGAACTGTAAGAAGCTACAGTGCTGTAGGAATTTTTCATTACTTGGATGTACTGATGTGTGAAAAGTGGTGTTTGCAATGTTTGAAAAATAGCCCAAGAGTAGGATAAAAATCTCTCCAGCTTCACAATAAATCCCATTATTCATGATGTAACTGTAAAAAAAAAAATCTACACAGGGAATAAAATCATAAATGTGCATTAAGTTTTCCCCAGGAAAGAAATTTTCCCCTTTTTTCAGCTTTTAACAGCCAAAAAGCTGTTAACCATTAGTGGACATTTGCCACTTGCTTGTGAAGACAAATTTGAAATGAAAATTAAGCATTGTCCCTTTTTTATGAACTCTTAAACCATTTTTGTGATGTTTTATATATAGTCACATATTCACACATACCTTTCTGAAAGTTTTCCTTCTTGTTTATTTTCTGAACAGCTTCTTTTTTGTTTAAATGTCTGTGAAATATAAGCGATTCATGTTTTTTTCTCAACACAAGGTGGCAGTAAGACATTGCCCGGCGACACACGATAGCTTGGGCTGCTTGTTTTCCCTCCTGTTTACTTAGCCTTCAGATAACAAAAGCCCTCCTGATGAATGAGCACTGAAAGAAAGAGAGTTTATAATAAGAACAGTTTAGAAAGATGCACAGATAAAGAATATACTTCAGATAAGATCTCAAATCTTACATTATAGTAAGTTATGTTATGTAATGCTGTGGACAGTATCACAAAATGCTGTATTTCTCTTTTTTCCTCGTGCTGTCATTGTTTCCTTAGAATTTGCACATTAAATAACGGCTGCTTAGTGCAAAAGTGGAAATTTAGCAGATTTTCACCTTTTAATTTAGCAATATTCCCAATGTCGTTTGAGATTCTTCATTTTGGAAAGGACGAAGCTTTGTAATTCAGTTCTTTGTTGTCTAGAAAACACTACAGTGTCCTTGCAGTGGGAGGAAGGAATGAAGAGAGGTGTGCCAGAGTATTCCACTGGCAGTGTTAAGAGGAGTCTTTTTTCGTGTTCTGGACAGATATAAATCATATGGTAACAATCCTGAGTGCAGACCAGCAAGTTGCAAATGTAGCTGCTGTTGCTGTTATTATTCATATGCATATTCCAGCAGGCCCAAAGCAGATTCAAAGCATGGCTGGGCTACTGAACATGCTCATATGATTAAAATTCATCCTTATGGGACAGCTTACAGTGTTCCAGGTCCATCTTACTCCCAGCATCCAAGAATATTGGGAAGCATTTATGCATCACATTTTTGGCTAGCTGTTCACGTGAAATGGAGTTTCAGCAGTACGACTGTAACCTTCCAGCGGCCACTTGGTTTGTCTGTAGCCCCTGTACACACTAACATACTTGTTGAGTACCAAACAGAAATTGTAGCTGTTTCAGACAAGCTGATTTAACGGAAACTCTGCCTCCTTGTTTCACAAGTTATACACATGTGGTTTATTTTCCAAGAACTGGTTGGCAGAGAGCATGCTATTTTGTTTTCCATCAGAATGATTTAGTTATAGCTTCTAAAATCCAATACCACTGCTGATGCTGTGAACTCCTGTGCATGTGAATCATACACACAACTTGGAATAAGCATCCCTTAGTATCTGTCAACAATATAGTAGTTTTCCAATGTCAAAATACTGCTAGACAACAATGAAGACCTAGTTCTTCCCTTGTTTACTACTTATTGTTTTGCCTTTGAATACTTGCCACCTGGAAATGAATGGCTTTGGGACAATGCAAAATAATACAGTTTTCAGAAAGAATATTTCCAACTTTATGATCTTGATTTTATACCAGTGGCTTTCATCATGAAGAATAGCCCCTACAGAGCACTTTTAAACTGCTATTCACACTACTCTCAATGTGTGATTCATACGTGAACATAGTGTTTGAAGTAAGAAAATTATATACTGTAAAACTTATCAGCTTGATTGATTATGTATGGTTCCTTAAGATAATAATACAATCAAGAGTCAGAGAGACTCTTCTGAGAATCTTCTTTGGATTCAGCTGTTGTCCAAGAACTCCTTGCTATATGTTTTGTGTCAGTTTCATGATTTTGAGTGCATCATAAAACCAGAAAAGTGCTGAAGTATTGTTATTATTAAAACATAAGGTGCTGAACTAACAAGTTGGATGTTTTCTTTTTATAGGACTAAAGACAATAAATGCTACATTACTTTGCTACTATGTGATATTTATTAACAGAGAATCAGGGCTTCTGCTTTGATGTATACCTGTAGTTGCCTTGGATGGAACTTCAACAAAACTGAGACTGTTCAAAATGTGACTATTCTAAACTTAAAATGGAGATTCTTCTATAAAGGAACCTTCTCTGAAAATCTCCAACAAATTGTGAGGTATCCTTTAAAGTTTTTACATTATCTTTATTTTAATCACATGCTACCGACCATACCATTAATTTAAGTTTGTAAACCTGAAATAACATTACATTTTTGACACCCTCATATTATACTTGGAATGGCTGAAACACTAGTAAACAGAGCTAGTCCATTGAATTCCCAAGGGAGGGACATGGAAAAAAAAACAAAACAGCAGCATACTCCAAGAAAGAAATCTGAGGTCAAACAGTTTTCATGGGAGGCAAACTACGTGGATGGGATTATCCTGACCAACTGAGGGTTACAAAATCTCTCTTGAGAGTTTATCATGGCCAATTGCTGTATTAGCTTTCTGCTTCTACATCTGTTTGTGGGTGTGGACAGCACTCAGAAGTGTTGCTTTTCTTAAGGTTTTTTGTACAAGAAAGCACAGATGAGATGCCAGGACAGGCTCTGTTTGAATGGACTTGCCATGCTGCCGATAGGCTTCCTTGCTGTGCTCACATACACAGGTTCTCATTCCTTAAGCTTCTCCACACAGTGAACAGTTCTCTGGCATGAGTCGTGTTTTGTACGCACATGAGAAACAGTGTGATCTCTGCTGAGAAGCAGGATAACCTCAGGGTTAAAGATACTTTGAGGAATTTGAAAGCAAGTTAAGTTGTCTTCATAAACAAGGCCATTCTGTCCATTCTATTTATTGCTGTTTCTAATTAATACACTCAGTCACTTATTTTTCATACTTACGCATGATTTCCAGCTCTTTTCCCACCCCTAATAAAGCCAGTAGAGCAATCAGGTTACAGCTGAGTTCAGACTCAAGCATCTGTTGTTAAGAGTTGCAGCAAACTAGTCTGAAAGGATTTCTGTGTTAAATACTAACAATTTCTGGGACCATATAAAAAGTATACCACTCTGGTTTTTGGGTATCTAACTAAGTAATTTATTGTGCTGCACAAAGTCTGGACTAGAGAATGCCTGTTACATTTACCATCACATTCACCTTTAGTACACAGAAAGAAGGCTTCTCTTTCAGAAGTCAGGATTGTGAACAAGAAGAAGCCAAACAGTGGGATGGCAAATAGTCACTGCTCTGTTTTGTAATTCTGGAAAACAAAAAAAAGACCCAGGTGTTACAGATTCAAGCCTTGTCACAACTTCTCCAAGCCTTCATGCATAGAAAAGCATTAAACTTTTAAGTTTATCTTAAATAGAATTTGGAGAAATTGTGATGAGTTTTAATTCTTATGGTGGGTCATGAAGCCAAATGAACCCCAAACAAGCAGAGAAAGACACAGACTTTGGAGCAATGCAGATCCTGGGATGACAAATCCCAGGATAACAAAAGGGACTTTGCAATTCAGTTGTAAAAATTTAGCATACTATGAACTGCATGCTCCTCTTACAACATCAGTTGTTCATAAACTCATTTCTCATCCTTGAAGGTTGGACTTCATTTTATCTGTGGTGTTCGTCCCATGTATTTGGAGAACAGCCAAGGACACTAAATATATTCTTTCTGATTTTATAACAGAAAAATCCTAGATTGAGACTGAATGCCATTTCTATCTTGTCATTGATAGTCATCTTGACTCTGGTCACGGAGTAAGATTATTAGATTCCTGTTTCTTTGTTTTTAGAAATAAAGTATTTTAAACTTAGATCCTGTGTTTTATCCTATGAATTGTTTGGTTTTTATTTCTAACTACATAAACATTCTTGTATCAGTGTGTCTGGCACCATCTAGCAAATATCCAGTTCAGAACCACAGAACAGGTTCTCAGAACCTGTGGCTTGTCCAGTGGTGACACTTGCACCTTCTCTGTCCCTTGCATGGCCCCTGGACTGGCACTGACACCTCTAGCCTAGAAGTCAGTAATTGCTATACACAAAAGTAGAGATTCAGGTATTTCCAATTGGGATTTGAAATGAACATAGGAAGCAAAGGAGAGCAAATAAAAATGCTTAAAGTAATCATAGGGAATGCTGAAGTGAGAGGTGTTGGTATGACTTGTCTTGCTAGCAGATGTAGATGCATACCTGCAAGGCCAGACTGATGTCTCTGTGAGGGAAGAACTAGAGTCCAAAGCTGCTCTGGAGCTGTGGACACCTAACCCTGTTGCATCTCTTTTGTTGGGTTCCTAGGAGAGAGATTTCTTACAGCAAAAAAAGGAGAAAGAAAATGTGAATGACTCCAGACTGATGACTAAGGCATTTTCCCTGATTCCAAGGGAGTTTCTGGGTTTCTTGGTCTGGTTCATAGGCATGCTTCATCCTTCACTATCTCTGTTTTGAAAGCAAAGTGTTATTGAGTTCTCAGGAAAGAGTTTTGATATGTATGTTTGCCTGGGACTAGGATTTGGTTACATACATTTGATTTCTTGTAACAATCAAGATTGTAAATTTTGCTTGACACAGAGGACAGAAGAAATTTGGTTAGGGACTAAAAAGATTATATTTTCCTCGGCTTTTCCTGTCTTTGACTCTTTGGTAGGGAATCAAGTATATGAGAAGAAAACTTTGTTTGTAGTGGGAGAGAAAAAAAAAATACTAGATTTGGCTGAAGTTGCAATTGATAATTTATATGGAGCCCAACATTTTATATGAGATGCCTAAATCTGGAACTAAAATTTCTGTTCTGAAGAACAAATCAGTTTATGATCTAGTTCATTAAGCAGCTCATTATATGTTCAGGTAAGCATTTTTCAATATTTGCTTCTTTCACTAGAAATTAATGACTGCCATTAATTTGTCTTCTGTCCATGTTCCAATGACTCCATACATTTTTTTGGTTGTATTTTTTTAGTAAGCAGAAGTCATGAAGTTTTCTCTTTTGTGTCGCACTATTATTAAAGAGTTTTTGTTGGCTTTACATAAATGCCAAGCCCACAGTTTGAAAGTCAAGTCTTTAAATAAACCAAGAAAACCAAGAGAAAGAACTAAGGCTTCCTATAAGACCCCACCCACTCAACCTGCTAATTTTCCAGGTACACGTGGATCTTACGTCCAGGCCAGAGAGCAAAGGAGCATGGAGTTATTGTCTCTCCTGGCAGCGATGCCATAGAATTCTACCTTTAATTCTGGCTCATTTTCAGTAGTAAAAAAATAATTTCAAAAACCCACCCCAACATTAAAAACTGGCCAAAGCAGAAGCTTTAAGTTTTCTAAAGCTTCAAAGATTTTTTGTATTATTGATACTTCAGTAGTGGTAGCACACAGAATTCTGCAGTTATTATTGGCACTAGAGAGACCTCAGAAGCTCCATGTGAGTCCTTGTGATTACTCTTGATAGGTCACTGCAACAAAAATGGTCTCTAGTAGGCTTCACCGAGCAATATGAATGTGTAGTTTTGTTGTCAGTACTCTGAATAGTTCGAAGCCCTGGTTCAAAAGTTCACTTGTTTTCTTGGCTGGAAGGAATGTTAAAAGCCTTCCCTGGGAAATGATACTACTAGGCAATGAGTTAAAAATACTGATTTATTACATTTGATACACTAAAAATAAACAGATAATGTGTTTATGCCAGATTTAAAGTGCAAGTTTCAAAGTAATAAGAGATGTGATTTCAGAGGGACAGCAGTACCTAACATTCTGAGCTGCCTAGCTCTACATCTTTCACTGCACAGAAAGTGGGTCTTCTGGATCTCTAACCTCTAATGCTCCCCATACCTTGTACTGGGGGCACGAACTGTAAACCGTGGGTTCCAGATCCACAGAAGAGACTCACTGTCTAAGAAGTAGCTCTTGTAGTATCTAGCTTGTACATCTGAATTGGCAGAATAGATAAAGGGGTTTTAGTTTAGTTCCATGGTTGTCACACAGCCTGCTTAGCCCTTCTGGACTGGCTGCTGGTCAAGCTGGATGTCTGCCTTCTGCAGGTTCTGCAGTAATGTCCACTGTGTCTCCCCAGCATTGAGCTGGTACCAACCCAAGAAAGAGGAAAGAAGAAAAAACCAAATGCCTTAGCTGAGAAGTGCCAGTTGCAGAAACTTTTCCTGTATCAAACTCTGACTCAAAAACAGACCTTGGCAGAAGAGTGCAGCCTTGTACTTCACATTATTCAGGCTACTTCTCTTAATCAGCACCCTGAATCACATGGCTGGATATGCAAAATGGAGGTGCTACTGGTAAGATGCTTCACATTTTTTTCTGTTGAGGAGAAACTAAAATATGCTTGCAGTCAGCAGGTTACAGCTCCAATTCCCTGTAGACTCATGGAGGGGAAACTAACATGCAAATGAATGTTACTTTCTCAGGGCTACTGTTACTCTCTCAGGGCTACCTCGCTCACTCCAAAATATGATTATGTGGTATCACTACTGAAGTTGTTTGTCTCAAAATGTGCTTCTGTTATGCTAGGTGATGTACAAATGTACCAGGCAAAGTTGATCCCATCTGCAGAGAGATCTTAAAGCCTCTGAGAGTGAGAACATCTTTTCCTTTCTACAGGTGTCGAGGGTCAGCTCAAGCTCTTTGCATATGAAGTGCTGCTGAGAACCACATGAAAAAGAGTTTTTTAAAATGTTTTTTCTTACATGAGGCACTTCACAATATCAGCCCAAGTGACTCTTGTTTTCTGATAAGACTAGTGAGCAATATGCAATACTGAAGAAACAGTGGAAGCAGTACAGTCCTTGATTCAGGTTTTCGTGTTAAAATGGAAATAAAATACAAATGTCTATCTTGCTGCTATAAAAATGCATTAAACCACAATGATAACACTGTTGAGCTGAGTAGGAAAGTACTTTGTGATGGATTTTATTAATGGAACGTGGAACAAATAGATCAGCTAGACTGATGCATATTTTTATGAAAGCAATTCATGTTTCTTACCTTCCTTGGAAAAATGTGGGAGACTTTTAGCAGCATTTACAAAATATTTTTTTGTAATCTGTTCATATTACATATTAAGAAGGTGATCAGTAGTAAAGCTGGGTGTTGTGGTGTATTGTAGTGAATTAGGATTCATGTCCCTGAGGTAAAAAGTGCCTTTTAAGCGAAGAAATGATTGGACCCAGTATAGGTCCCTGGGGTACACCACTAGTTTCTTGTCTCCAACTAGACTTCGTGCCACTGATCACCTCCTCCCAGTCCTGGCCATGCAGCCAGTTTTCAATCCACCTCACTGCTCATCCAGCCCATACTTCATCAGTGATCTTATGGGAGACAGTGTTGAAAGCCTTACTGAATTACACAGTAGACAATATCCACTGTTTTCCCCTCATCTGCCAAGCCATGTGACAGTGCCTCCAGCAGATGTTATAGCCTTTAACTACAATGTCTCTGCCTGTCTTTCAGGTAACTTCCTTCTCTCCTCCTTAAGCCCTCATCTTCCTCTCTTGAGGCAGAGTCTCTTTCCTTTCTTGCCACTACAGTCACAAGCAGAGTCAGCCTAGGACAGATATCTCTGACTTACTACACTATAAAGAGCCCTTTACATGAAAACAACCCTGTATCTTTTTTTCTCCTGGCTTCCTCTCACCGGCGGAGGGAAGACTTGTTTTTTACTGCTGCAATTCCTCTTCCACCTCCTGTGAAATACTACCAAGCTCGTACACAAGTATGCACAGAGACCTCTCTCCCAGGGTATGGATCAAGGGGAAGTTAACACTGTAGAGGAATAAAGTAGAAAGACAAAGGGAGTGATGAGAGTGACAGTCATGAGACCAGGGAATGAGGGTGACAGGAACAATCACATATTGTAAAGTACAGAACTACCCCATTTTTGTCAAGTATGGAATGAAATTGTGTTAAGACACCCATGTCATGGTTCCTTGGGGATGTGTGTGGGGTCCTCAAGTGCTCTAGATGTGACACACCAAGGCTGGACCAGCTTCAGGGGCTGTTGGTAGCCCTGTATGAATCAGATGCTCCTGAGGTTCCCTGTTCCCATCTTCAGCCACCCTGTGGTACTTTGGTACAGTGTGGAGTCCAGGAAATGCACTCCACACACTGGGATGCTGTGGCAGAGGGAGAGAGTGACAGCCATTTTCTAACTTTAGCTTCCAGGCACTGGATACTGCTCTGCCACTGCAGGCACAAAGGACGGTCTATCAGAAGTCTCTTCCCCACACATTTACTCATGAATCATGGCAAGATCTCCTCTGACCTTTTCTTTGAAGAATACAAATCTGTTTTGCTTACCAGTCTCTCTGTAAGACATATTTTTCTTGAGATCAATCTGTTTTTGTAGAACCCTTCTGTGTTCAACAACGTAACAGTACCTAAAAGACAGCACAGTTAAGGGTACATCTAATTTGTATTTTCTGTTTATGATTTGGATGTGTGAACACTCACAACATTAGAATTAACCTAATAGCAGCTGGAATATGCTTATATGTGTTCACTCTGGCATAGAAGCATTGGCCAGTATTTGCAAAAGCTGGTGAATGCTGAAAGGATATTAAAATGCTCATGAGGTCAGAACCTGAAGAGAATCTTGCAATAACAGCACATGAGGGATGTAACTACATATAATGTAACAGTGGCACTTTTTACTAAACAGCTTTCTTTTGTTAAATAGCTTTGTGCTCAAGCATGATCTGATTGAAAGGATTAAATAAAATCTCAGAGTCTGTGATTGAATTTTCTTTAGGCACCCTAAGTCACAGCAATGCCAGCATCAAACAAATGGGTTGATTCAGACCCTCTGAATCATGAGATTTAATAAAGAAAGATCTTTTAAACACAATATTGCCTCCCTGAGAGCTTCTAGACTTCAGGCCAGAAACAAGCTATCCTTCCTCCCTCAGTCTGGATGGGAATTCAGTACAGATTCAATGTGCAGGCAAACATGCCTGTCACTACCTGAGGATGGGATGACTGTGCTTAGGGCAAAGCTTCAGGAGGGGACTGAATCAATCCACATGCTCAAGAAGATGGCAGTCCTTCATCCACTGCCCTGAATCTTAGCTCTTGTGAAATCCTCTTGTCCCATCTGAGCCCATGGTCCGGTTGAGAACAGACTTAGCTGTGGAGGAAGGGGAGAGAAAGAGAGTAAGGAAAAGAAAATAAGAAGAAAGGTTGTTTGTGCTGTGGTTTAGTGAGGTGAACTGCCTCACTGGGACAGTGTCGAGTGACAGGAGGAAGAGGGGCCACTCGAAGTGGAGGTTTGGGAGCATAATCACCCCTTGGCAGCAGCAAGTTGGCACATTTCTTTTTCCATTTTTGACTCTGCTTCATTTCCTACCAGGTCACTTCCTGCCCTATTGTACCATATTCTCTCACATCTTGATTTGCCCTTTGCCCCCTGCCTTGTCTCCAGTAATGTTCCTTTACCTTTTTCTTCTCTCTGCCAGCTCCTGTGGCCCATAAAGTCCAACCCAGAAACCTGGTACCTTCAGCTGAGGGCAGTCTAGCTTCAGCTGCAGAGGAAATTATGGAAAATGGTAGATGGTTTTGGCAGGGACGTTGTTCATCAAAAAACTCAAAGATATTTCTCTGCTGTGACCTACAGTTACCTGAATAACCTTTCTTTGTGTTCTCTGTGCTGTACCACTGTTGATCTCCTAATTGCTAAAGATGTATTGCTCCTGATGAACGTGGGTTTCAGTATTCATGGTCATGAGAAACTCGGCACCCAGATTCCTAGTTTGTGCAGTGTCCTTTGTCATGGCCACAGGATAATCACAGGTGTGCCCTGTCTCCTCCCCAGAGGAATGCTTTGCCATTAAAAGTGTCACCAGTCTGGCTTCTGTTGGCATGCTGCTGGCTCAGCTGTTTTGACACAAAGGTTGCAGTGGTCTGGCGATCAGCTCACAGGGGCTGAATCTTCCAAGGCTGAAGGTCCCCATTCTAGTCCATTGGTAAGAATTTGAAATAAGTATGAAGTAAATAATGACTTCAGCTATGGTACTCTACATTGATTTCACAAAGGAGGATCAGTCAATACTTCAGCAAGCAAATAAAAAAACTAAAAAAACTAAATTTGCAATTGCACTATTCATTTTAGTCTATGTATTGATGTATCTCTACTTGTCTGTACCATATACATACGTGTATGT
Source organism: Mesitornis unicolor (assembly GCF_000695765.1). Classification (NCBI taxonomy): domain Eukaryota; kingdom Metazoa; phylum Chordata; class Aves; order Mesitornithiformes; family Mesitornithidae; genus Mesitornis; species Mesitornis unicolor. The sequence continues at coordinate 26,851 of NW_010199771.1, forward strand.
TTATTCACCATATGTGTAGAAAAGCAAGCAACGTTTCCTGCTGCCAAATATTTTTCTCTTCAGAGTGCCTACTCAAATACAGAATTTCTGAGGAAGAACAAGAGCTGGTCAGTGGCAAGAAACATACTCTGTTGAAAGGCACCGTTTTCAGTAGTCCTGACTTTCTCACTGACTGCTCTGTGCCCTTCAGTGAGGCATCTGGACTGTTTTCATCATGGTTTGTCACATAATAAATGGAGATAATAACCCTTAGCCGCAGTGTAAATACTTTGATGAGCTAAGGATGAAAAATATAGAAAATTTCATTGCATTGCTTTTACTCTCAAGGATTACAAAGTATTCTGCACACTACAGTGCAGCAGCACTAAAAGCTTCCATTTCTAATGGCTCCATTTAAAAGCTTAAGGCACAACACTTGTACAATGCATGACCTATTATTGCAGTCACTGACATTTGGGGAAGTTAATCCTTCTTTTAATATATATAGTTTTGGAACTTTGCTTTCTCCAGCTGGAAAATCTCCTAATTAGAGAGTTTGTTTTTCCTTTAACAGTCCCCACAGCATTTAAAAAAAAACCACACAAAAAACCAGAGACCAAATACTCAGACTAGGTTCAAGATGCAAGAACATATCAGAAGCAGAGGAGGTGATGGCACAGTGCCACCAGTAAGAGAACAGTTACAAAGCAGGGAAAACAAGCAGAAAGCATGCCAGCTTGGGAGAATTTCTTTCCTATGCCTTCAGCTTCAGGGCTATATATTAGAAAGTGTCTTGGCAATAATTCTGAATCTTCAGGTATGCCTCTTCAAAGATACTCCAAAAGTTCTCACTTGCCTAATAATTCAGAATTCATATTTTTCAAGGTAAAAGATGACATATATAACAAGCACTCCCTCCCTACCTGCTGAATGGAAAGAACCCCATGCTTGTTGGATCAGTACCCTTAGGACAACACTAGCAAAATGCTGCACCATTTACTTCAACTTATGAAACACAGCTGTACAAAAGCCAGTTCAAGTTGTTTGAGACTGTCCCTTCCTTCTATTTCTCTAGTAAAAATGTGTGAGTTAGGAAAAACATTGGGTGCAAGAGGTTGCCTTTCCTTGGCTTATATATTTTTCTTTATCTCCGTATGTCTAATGATAAAGACTGTCAAGTTTTAGCAACTTCCTACAAACAAAAGAACTATTTACATGGGAGTGCACCAAAGCAATCATTTTTTCATTTGCTATTGAGCCCATGTTGTTCTCTACAAAACTGTAAACCAGCGTCATAAACACCACCGTATAATGAGGTGAAAAGGCATTCATTGCAAACAGAAAACCTTAAATAAATAGCTTGTTTTCAGCTCTCAAACTGACCTGTTTTAATAGGTCTTGTGACAACTACCTGCCAGTAATAAGTTATTATAAACTTGTAGAAGTCTTACCACATGAAAAATTCAATATAAGTTTAATATTTTATTTTCAGTTATTGTTAATGGGATCTCTAGGTCAGTATTGTGTTAGAGGCAGAAGACCAAAGAATACAACCACTCAGAAAGCTGATGGATAGATGGTATGTCCAGCTTTCCAGTGTACTGAGGAGCTGTTTTAATGCACTTTTCCAGGTGTTAGACTCTCAATAAATCAAATCCCTTTATAAAATTGCTCTAGAGCTTCTTATTGCTCTGTAAAAGTATAACCTTTCCTCTGCAATTAGTCATGCTGTTTCTTGGAGCTCTTCTGCAAATCAGGCTGTGGCATCGCCTGGTGTTGCTGTTTGTGCCCGTACACTCTTCATGGGGAGTTGTTGGCACCTGTGAACCCTTTCACTTGTGCTGCCACCTGCGCCTCTGAGCTTGCTCTCTTCTGCCAAGTCATAAGCATCCTTCACGCTTGTATCTGTGCACTTTTGCTTCTCGCTTTTGCTCTGCATCAGCCTTTCTCCACCTGTACTGTGGTCACAGTCAATAAGTAGTCATGAAAAGATTTGAAGGAAGTCATGAAAAGGTTCAGATGATACCACAGAATACTGGAGAACGTAGGGTTAGTTGGCAGCAGCTTGGTACTTTGCTAAGTGAGGAAATGAATGCTTATGCTTGCATCCAGTAATGACAGCCTGTTCTTCCTTTCCTGACCTGAAGGAACTGAGCTTCTGCCAACTCAGGAGGAGCACAGGGACAAAAAGAGGTCCACAGGAAGCCATCTGAGACAGAAAAAGAAGAACCAAAAAGTGGGGTGGGGGTGGTCACTCAAAATTTGAGAAAAATAGCCTTAAGTTTATAGTGCTTTCACGTACCTCAAACTACTGAAAGTTCCCTTTCTGCTTATCCCTTCCAAAACAGGGAAAAATTCCACAAATGGGAAAAAATATTAAGGAGAAGTCATTTTCTATCTATCACTTGATTTCCTCGGTGTACGTTATCGTCTCTCTGCTTGATAAAATAAAGCTCTGCATGGCAGGGTCCAGAAGCTGTAATCAAATAGCACTCATAAATTTCATAAATAGCACTAATAAAACAGATCTGAAAAATGGATCAATAAAGTAGAAGTCATTGCAGTGCTCTTGAACTATATGTTTATGACCTTATGATCTAAAAGCAGAACAGGCTTGCCATGTTCACCAGTGGTCACCCACAAATCCCTGACTATTTTGAGAGATCTATAAATATGGTGACGGGGCAGTGACTATCTTCCACTCCTTGCATGAATACATACAGTAGTCTCACAGAAGCAGAGGGGATGTAGAGCAGCATCGGGTCCACAACCCTTTTGCTGCCTACAGCGAGATTTCTAGAAGTTTATGCTGCCTTGTTAGGGATCAGCTTTCAAGGCAAGAAAAGTCCTGAAATACTAATCATCTTCCCATTAACTGTACTATTTTGTTGTTTTATCTTCAAGCGTATGTGCTTCATTCACTTGAACCTCCTCATTATTGCTATTATTACCAATGAAGTGTAAGCCATTTAGGTACACTACAGATAAATTCATCCCAACCTAGACCTTGAACCTTGAACAGCAACAAACCATAGCATATCCTATTTTCTTTTCAAGTTTACCCACCCAGCTCACCTTTCTACTTCTCAGCTCTGCTGTCTTTTGATTAGTTTCAGGGAGTTTAACTATGGCAAGGTCATACAGCATCCTTTTTCCTCCCTTATGTTGGGGTGAGCTGCTTGTCAGGATATATTTTGTTGCTCATGTGACTAAGGAGCTGCTGAAGGGGAGCACTGAGCCCTGGTGCTGCTGCTGGCAGATGGCCTGCCAAGGGCACTAAAATGTGATCCTCTCCTCCGATCTGAGTTGCACAGACATTCCTGGCTTTCTCTACTGGGTTCTGTGATAAGATATCTTACTGCCTTAAATCTCAGTGTAAACAGCATCGAGGTAAGTGTAAGGAAGCCAGAAAAGACAAATGATTAAACTGATTTCCATCATGAGGAGTTGGTTGGAAACTCATGTTGAATCCTTATTTCTGAGCCCTGGGCCATAGATTGGCTTACAGGTAGCATGTGGGTAAATATTTACACAGGTAACTGCAGTTATAAATCATCTTCACTTAATCTTTTTTTTGACCATGATGGCACTTCTCCTTCCCTTCTCTGCCCACTCCTGCCTGGTGTTGGTGTATTTGGAGAACCTGTTTTTACTCTTCCCTGAGTTGTGACTTTATAAGGAATAAATGATTCCTCTAAACTTGATTTTCAGAAATGTGAAGGAAATGTTGATCTGCATTCAGCTGTTAGGAGCTCATACCTCCCAAAAAGCCAATCCTCAGTTCAGCACTGAGACAAATTGTCATTGTCCAAATTAAGGACCAAATGAAACAAAGTGAACTTCCCAAAATTGAGAAAAGCTTGTAACTCTAGCTCAGTATGCATTGTAAATCTAATATAAGTAAGTGAAGTCACTGAATTGATGTTTTAACTGTATGTACAGCCCTGGCTCTGGATACGAAAAGGAGAAATTTGAAGGTCACAATTTTCGGAAAGGAACAGAAAATAAACGATGGTCTTGTTCCTTCTTCATGTCCTTTTCATTTGTCTGGACTCTTCTAGCACAATTTGAGTTTGGGCTGAATGTCAGCTTATTCTGTCAGTTCCCAATTTACCTATATACAGAATAATACAGTTCATTAAAATTACTTGTGTACACCTTCTTGGGTTTCTGCAAGGAAATATTTCTCTTTCACTACAGCAAGTGCTTGAAGCTGGAAAGAAGATAAACAAAAATGCCACTCCTTTGTTAGAAGTTAAAAGACTTAGCTCAGGAAAATAAACTCTTACTGTTATTGTATTGTCTTCTTCAGAAACTTATTAACTTAATAAATACTTGAGTGATGGGAATAAATCTATGTTTCCACAGTATCTGCAGCTTATGAATCAGTGAGAACATTGCTTTTCCAGCTGTGATTTCATCAAAGGCAAAGCAGAGGTGAAAACACCTCACTGCAGCTCCCCTGCTGATCCATTAGCAGCAAAACTGCATTTACCTCACTTATGTCCAGTTATTACATCTTTCTCACCTGCAAGCCTTTGCAGTGTTTTTCCACTGCCTGCCAAATAGAAAGCAAGTCTTGTGATGGTGCACATTGATGTCCAGCTTTCTCCCCACAGGGATATCATGCCAGGACAGCATTCTTGTTCATCTTGTGCCATGGGCGAGGCAAGACAGCTCTTGCTGGTTGGCTGAAGGAAAAGTGTCTGGAGCACCTTGTTGCTCTGGGAAATCTGCCTCCAGCGCTCTCCCAGGAGCCCGGCTCCACCCTGAAGCTGGATTCCTCCTTTTTGGGTTGTGGCCAGGGGAAGGAGGCAAGATGCGTGCCCAGCTGCATGCGTGCAGTAACACCCAGAGGTTGTGCGTGGAGCTCTGGGCCCCCTTGGGCAGGCACCGCAAAGATGGAGACTGACGTCTTTGTTGCAGACTGGGAGGCTGAGACAGGGGTAAATCACCAGCACTCACCTGTTGCTGCCCATGCTGGGACATAGCAGAGGTAGAGCAGGAGCAGGCCCAGCTCTTGCAGGGTCTCTGGCTGATACAGGGCTGGGCTAGCATCTCTTTGTGTCTCACATGGTGGGGTGGGCTCAATTTCTGTCTCTGCTTTGCAGAGTCCATTTAAAGCTGAGGGGAGTAAAAGCATGTATGGCAAGGTAGAGGTAGCAGAATTTGGCTCAGCAAAGCTAAAAGCAGCAATGCCTGAAGCCTTAGAAACAACAAGAAAAAAACCAAAATAACATAAAATGACCAGCGTGCTGTTTTATGGACTATCTGCCAGGCAACAACAAGGAAGGATGTTGTTCATAACAAACTATATGCTGGCTTTCTTTTTAGGTGGCTCTCCACAGAAGTGTTCCCAAAGTTGGGAAATACATCTCACATGAACACCCAAACATGCTCCTTTGAGGATTTTTACAGATCTTCCCTTATTCAAACTGCAGTTCCTCTCTCCCTGCCTATTGTCACAGTTGCAGGATCGTACTGTAAGAATGCTGAATCTTTTTCATTTGCCTTCCCCCATAATTTCATGCTTGCTTCCTATCTTGGTTCATTTTTGTGTACGAAGTCTGTTTTATCTTAATAGGACGCAACAAACTCAAAACTAAATTTGTAGTTTTATTTGTGGCATTAATTCTCTCGTGGTAATGCTTACAAAAATAGTATGTGAATGGGTATAATAGAAAGGAACAAGAAAATTAATACTGAATGTTCAAAATATTCAATGTATTCAATAAGTGTGTTTAACTAAATATTGTAAATAAATATAGCTGGTCTTTTAACAATAGACAAATTAGGATGTTTCCTTTTGGTGAGAGAACCTTTCAGTTTGTTTATTTTTCAAAGCTAATGGTTTTCATTTCCTGTGCAAGAGTAATTTTTGTTAATTTAATGCAGTTTTTGTCTAAGTGTGGAATTGTTTAAGGAGGTGCAATTAATTTTTTAAAAAGGAGGAAGCTTCTGTCCTTACCATAAAGGGAAAAGATTGTGTTCCTGGCTTAGTCCATTACGTTCCAATGAAGTCAATCCCTCCACATGTGAACCATGCCCTGACTGATGCCACTAAACTAGAGATTCCCTGTATTGACATTTATGTAACTTTGGTCAAAATGTCTGTGTTACATTGGCATCTTGATTACAATGTGACATATGGTAACAGAGGGATAAAAAAAAAACCTTCCAATGTTACAGAACAGAATGGAAAAACTCCAGATGAGAAAAGCTTTAGACCACTTGAAGGACACGAATGGTTGAGCTCTATTGACAGACGAGCTTCTTTCTTTGACAGTGGATATAACCCAGAAGCTGCCTGAGGCAGGAAGACTTTCCACTTACCAAGCAGTGGGAGGGGAGGCACTTCTTGGACACGTAGTTTTCCCCCCTTGGAGCTATGGGAAAGGTTTCAATTAGAGATGGATGAACCTGGTGGTGTGAGGTTTTGCAAACCTCTCCAGCAGATTTTTTTTTTTGCTTCACAACCACAGCCCAAGTTTCAAACTCTTCTATTATGTAATTTAATCTCAAAGCTAATTCTATCTACAAAAACAAGCTATTTGTCTTTCTCTCTCTCTCTTTTGACAAATGTGGAACCTATGTCATTATATACTGTAACTGAGACCAGCAAAACCAAGTGTCTTGTAGATGCCACATATGTATTTGGCTTATATGTCAGTTGCATTTTCCTTTCCTCCCCATCCTTTTGAGGTGGGGTTCTCTATTGCCCCTCTTAAGGGAGTAGCATAGAAAAAGAAATACAAGGGAAAACTGCATGTGTGTGGGAAAGTCATAGAGGGGGAGTCAAACCACCATGGTGTCCTCCCAGGCAGGTTTCTGTGTGTGTGAGGGCAGCTGTAGAAGTTTCTTCAGGTAGCGCAGTCCTTTGTGGGGGCTGGCTGGACCTCAGGACTGCCTGAATAATACCTGCCCTCCTGCTCTGGGGCTCAGCCCAGGCTCATTAATCATTACAAGAGCATCCAAGAGGAGCGACATGCAGCAGCCAAGCAAAGTGCATCTCCAGGACCTTTTCACAGCCTCAGCCGCCACGAACACCCCTAAGTCTCCTTTACTCTACACTAATGCTTACCTGACCTGAAGAAGCTGGCTCACGGAGGGGAAAGAAGGGGGAAAGAGGGAGGACTTTAATTTCCCTTGCTGCCTTCCTTACTTTCCCAGTGTGGGAAACAGAAAGTGAACCCTGAATTTGAGTGGGAATTCAGCTCTCAGAAACCAGCCTGCCCACCCACCCACTGCTACCTCCAGCTTCACTCACAATAAAAGCAAATGGGAAGTTACTTCGTTCTCTCACTTGTACTAGAAAACTGTTAACTACGATTTACCAGGCTCTTTGGAAGATTTTATTGATCCAGGGAACACCCACATTCTTGACAGCAGTTTCTTCAACATTAATCATTGGGTTAGGTGTTACTTTATAATAGCATTGCCCAATGCTAAGAAACAAATCTTCACTGACATGGAACAGCTGGATAGAAAATATCTCAGAGTTTGCAGGGTATATTTTATAAACCAGCTTGGAAAATCCTGTTTACTGCTTTGGGGAAGTGGGGGGAGAAGAGAAAAGGGAAAGAAAAGAAATGAACCAAACTCTGTATTAGCTGTTGCAGGTCCATCTGCCAAAGCTGTAATGAGATACTTGTAAAGCAGTAATCAGCTGTATCGATGCGAAACTTCATTTAAAGTAGGGATGCATGGTAAAAGAATCTAGAAAGGATTAGTGTGTTAAATTTCTCTGTTAGTTTTCCAAAAGAAGTTCTGGCTGTCATGAGATAATGCAAAACTCATTTAGAATTGCTTTCCCAAAGGAAATATTAGGTAACTTGGCACAAGTATGTTTTTCTGACTAAAATACTTGACATTTTGGTTGATGATGAAATATGATCCCCAGGGCTGAACAGCCCCATCAGAGCTAGGTTCCTGGATGCCAGTGACTGTCTCTGCCTTTCACTTTGTGCCCTTTGACTTTGGTCTGATTTGTGAGTATGTCTGTATTTCATTAACTTATGCCCTTCTAATAACCCTCTGAATTAAGACTTTGTCCTGCCCACAGACCCCAGCTGGTCTGTAACATCGCCACAGTTCTCAGCAGTGAGTGGGCTCTGTATCTCGCACCAGCTCAGCCCCTTGCTCCCAGCAATGCTGTAACCTGTCCTCTGGGGTCTGGGGTCCAGGTGGTCATTGCTTCTTCATTCTGTCCAAACTGATGGAAGCTGCTAAAGCACCCTTTTCCACCCTAATCCTTAGTCTTAGAGGGTAAGGCTTTCCAAGTGGAATTAACAGGCTGGAATTCAGATTGTGGTGAGTTTCAAAGCTGCTGTGTCTGGCAGGTCTGATCTACTTTGGATCATTTGCTACAGGAAGGTCATGAATAGTTTACTTCACAAATAGCCCTGAGGACCCAAAAGGCGCTCCACAGTTTGTGACATATTTGCAAACATTTCTACATAGATCATCTCACTCTACGGCATTTATTCTGTTTATCCTATTTACCACCCCCTGCTGTTTCTTGCACCTTTGTGCCACAATCTCCACTTTCAGGGAGGAGTTAGGAGAGCTGCACCATGAAAGCTCCTGTGCTGTATTGTGAACTAGTGCAAACCAGGCCCTGCTTTTTGTCTTTCCTACTGTGCATTTACCTCAAGTAGAGAGGTAGAGCAGAGAGATGGGGACTGCCAACATGGTAAACCACTGCTTAACTGGTAAACTTACCTTCCTCAGGGCCACTGGTCCAGAATAACAGCATCTTATGTTCTTTAGGGCAGTCTATACAAGCTTGCAAGGAATTAAAAACCAAAGAAAGCACTGTAATACTGTAAAAGGGATGTCCATGCATATTCTTGGAAAGAAATTTAACTTTTCTGTGCATAGAAATCTTTCTGGGATGACCCTTGCTTGCTTTAGATTTTAAGGAAATGTGCCAGAGTCCTTTTCACTAAAGGGCGTGTTAGCAAGTGTGACAGGAGTCCATTTTGGCAGAAATATTAGCTAAAAGAATCTTTTCCCTGATCCCCAAAGATATTTTTCTCTCTTTCCTCCCTCCTATCCTCTCCCACATGCATGTCTGCAAATGAAATTTCCTCAGAGCTTCTTGGTACTTGAGGGCACTTCTCCCAGCCCTGAAGTCCTCCCAGTGGATACCTCTAGTTCAAGACTTCTCAGAAACCTCCTTTGTTGGTAATGCAGCTAAGCAAGTCTCCATTTATGATACATACACACTGATAAAGAATCCAAGACAAAACCTGCTTTTCTGAATGTTTTCACTCTTTGAAGTCAAATGCACACAGCTCTTTTTTATGTAGAAAGTATTTTTAAATAAATATCTCCAGCATGTGAGAAAGTATTACCTCTTATGGGAATATTGAACCAATAGCCCTGTATAGTGTTAGCGACGGTCTGCTGTGATAAATTTCAAAATTAAGCAGATTCAGTAAAGGTGCAACTTCATGACTGAGAAGTCTTGAGGCTGTTTCATTCTTTTTTACAAATCGAATATGATTAATTGCAGCCTACCTTTCCTCTCTCCAGAATGCTTAGTTTTTTGAAATATGGTGTTAATGTAAAACAGTCCATAGTGTAATGCTGCTGGATAGGACTTAGTGCTGGAGCATTTCTTATTTCCTCCCTTTGCTCATGAAGGGAGTCAGATGTCATAAACCTATCTGTGCAAGGTCAGGTTGGATGGGGACTTAAGCAGCCTGATCTAGGGGGAGATGTCCCTGCCCATGGGAGGGGTGTTGGACCAGATGATCTTTAAGGTCCCTTCCAACCCAAACCTTTCTATAATTCTATGATTTAGATGTCTAAATCTAAGTAAAATTTCTTACTGTATGTGTATGTCATGTCAAAAAAATATATATTATATGTGTATGTACAAATCTTTGTCTATGCGTGTATAAATATCTATATATGCATACACTTATAGACACATGTCTGTTCACGTAGCCTGTACTTTGCAACTTACATAGCCTTTATAACTGCAAAGCTGTGACCTTTGGGCTGAAACCAAAGTCCTCCTCTTATACCCTATTACATTTTCAGTAGGAGAAATTTGCTGCTCAGAGTGGTTTACAGTTAAGGGAAATTCTGTAGAACCTGAGAGGTAAAATGAGCCCTGGTCAGCACTGTATGTCTCGGACACTTGAGGCAGTTGGTAGTTTCCTAGTGCAGCTGACTGCATGCTGATGGAGAGATCCCTGCTTGCATTTCTTACCTTCCTGAATGCTGTAAACTGAGCAGGTGCAGGCTCTCCTCTGCTGAAATCACAGCTCCATGCCCAGGTTTCCCTGGGCAGCATGAGTTTGCTGTGCTCTGAGCGGGCTAGCTAGCCTTGTAAACTGGAGTTATCCAAGTCAAGTAGGCTTTTCAGAGCCTAAAGAACTACAAGTTGTACAATTTAAAAATTGAGATCTAAAATTAAAGCTCTATGAGACTGCCTGTTTGTGGTGAGAACTGTAAATAGCCAGCCAACTCAGCAGCCTAAGCAGACAGGCAAAGTGCTTTCCCAGCATTGCTGCCCTTATTTCCATAGAGAATTTCAAGCAGTGGAGAGGTCTCTGGTAGCATAAGAGATCTGTACTGGGAGCAATGATGAAATGTCCAATGCTGCCAGAGGAGAGGATCCATAGACACATTCCCTGATTCCCTTGTATAAAGAAAGCCTCAAGAGCTGGATGCCAGAAGTTTCAGATCTACTGCTGGCATCTCACAGCTGTGTGCTTGTGTGTATACCAGAGATTTGATGTCACATGCAAAAGAGAGAGCTTGAAGCACTGCACATGTGCAGAGTATCCTCTGCTTACGTGTACATGTAGTACTCCCAGATGCTTAGAATCTTAGTATAAGCTTGGATCAAACAAGAATATTATTTCATGCAGACCCCAGGCTCTCTTCTCTAAAATAATGAAAGAATCTCATCTTTCTCTGGGCTTTTACTGCAAGACAGGATTGGCAAGGATATAGATCTACATTAAGCCTGTTTGCTCCTAGTAACACCAGTAAGTTCAAGGACAAAGTATAGCTGCTGGGGACCCAATGTAAGAGTTTGCCTTGAGTTTTGAACTTGGCTCCAAGGAACTGAAAAATCAAGGCAATCTTTAGTATGCATCTTCTGCTCCTCAATGTAAATATAAGGACGCTGTAGTTTATCACCCAGCACTCTTCAACATATTCTCTAACGGGGGTGTCAGCTTTTCCCCTTGCTCACACCACCAGGACAGAATGAATCACAGAATCACAGAATCACAGAA
>NW_010199772.1:0-12827 GCF_000695765.1 Mesitornis unicolor
CCCCGTCCCTCAGGTGGCTGAGGGACATCTCGGAGCCTCTGGAGCCAGCCCCTGCCTGTTCCGGGAGTCCACAGCCGCAGCCCCCTCCACTCTCTGCGGGTCGCTCGTCCCGCGGGAAAGCAAAGTTTCCCCTTCTCCACCCTGGGAGGGAAGGGCTGGTTGGCGAGGGCCGTGGCGCTGCGATGCCGCCTCGACCAAGGAAAGTGGCACCTGCTTGGTACAACGTGCTAAATAAAGCGCGTATCCGCTGTGGTGTGCCCAGACACTGCTCTGCCAACATCTGGCCCTTCTCGCCGCCACTTTTCGGTATCGCCAGGGGCTGCCCAGCAAACCTGGCACACTGCTGGGCATCGACAAAAGCAACGCCTTTCCCTGTATCGCTGCCACGGATACAGCCCCGATGCGACTGAATTTGTTGATGGATGACAAGCGGGCACCTGAAATGAACTCCGAGGGAAATAATAGCAAGTCTGAGGAGTAGTCAGAAGAATCTGCAGAAATTTGGGCTGGCACCTTCTCCTGAAGAATGCGGCCAGCTATAATCAGTGCAGCCCCTGGTGCAGGAGTGCCCTTGCCCCAGGCAGGGAAGAGAGCTCTTTCTCCTCTCAGATTGGCTGGGAGGCTCTTCCATCCTGGCAGCAAGTGACCTGGCCTTATTCGTGCTGTTGTCACCTCTTGGCAGCCTGTCAGCAAAGTGGTGTGTCTGGACGTGAAGCCTTAATTGCTCAGGAAACTCCTATCGGTTCAAAGTGCTTGCTGCGCTTTTTAGCACTACTGGTTACAACGCTGCATCCGCGTTGGACTGAATTCAAGATTTCAGTCGTTATCCCCAGGAGGTGGCTCCAGGATATCTATGAGACCAAGTTTCACTCCACCCTGTGAAGCTTCTCTACAACAAACCTGACCTGAAGAGCAGGGCCAGATGCACCTGGTGTAACTTCTCACGCACACCACTAGCACATATTTCTCCATATTCTCTGAAATGGTACTACTGCGCACACTCTGCTGCTGGAAAAGGAGGTCCTTGTCCTTGTCAGCCCACCCCAGCTCGTCAAGGCCACACCTGAAGTTCGCCCCCACCCTGAGGAAGGGTGGCTGTGGCTTGACTGTGCCGCAGAGTGTGAAGAAGCTGTGATGGGAGCTCAGAGCTGCTCCTGCTGCTCTGGTAGGAATAGCTCTGCCTCCTGCACCTCTTTCTCCATCCCTTCCCAGGGCTTTGGCCCAGCAAAATTAGGCAGAAAGTTTCTTATCTCAGCAGCTTTCTTGTCCTGGTGGTGAATGCCCTTGAAAATCTGCCCACTTGGCTTGTGCTTAGAGTCAGCTCTACTCAAGCCATCTCTAACCCAAACCTATCCAAGTATTAAAGTAACTTGTTAAGGCAGAACTCTGTGTAGACAGAGTTTTATTTCTTTTCTGAACTAATCGGCCCATTCCTATGGCATATTAATCCACGTTTTGCTCCATGTTACCTGCACAGCTCCAGGATCCAAAATACCTTGTCTAGATTCCATGTATGGATACAAGGAATGGATTCAGCTGCATTACTGAATATAGGCAAAACTGGAAGAGCAAAGCACATTTTGTGAGCTGTATTTTCCAACATACTTACGGAGAAATTGGTGCTTAAAATCTTCTGTTGAAACATGGCAGTCCACTTTTCTCATGGAAGATGAAATAACAAAAAGATTGCATATTTTAGTTGTGATATTTAATGCAGCAGTGGGAGTAACTCAAGATTGTACAAGAATTAAAAAATAATAATGATGATGATAGCATGTTCTACGTAACATCTGCCATCCGTAGTTACAGATCCGGGATGGGACATGCCATTATTCTTGTCTGGGAGGATCCAGGCACTGTTGCAGTACTGGTTGTAGTTACAGATCTGGGATGGGACATGCCATTATTCTTGTTGGGAGGATCCAGGCACTGTTGCAGTACTGGTAATGCAGGTTAACAGTCATTGACATGTACACCCTTGGAAATTCATATCATTCCAAAATCCTAGCCTGCCAGTGCAAATTAAGGCCTTTAGGACAGTGTCATTAATTTTCTCTGATTTTGACGGAAAGCCAGAATTCAACGTTAGACTTCATGGAAAGGCTCATGAATTAAGGTTCAAGATCACGTTTCCAGAGATTGATTGAAAGCTACAGCAGATAGCGAAGCCCCAAACCCCACCTGCTTATTGTGCTTTCATGTGGAAGGTTTCAAAGTCTTTTTCCTTATAGATGAAAAGAACCAGCAATTGCCTACTGTAAAATAAGGGTAATATTGCGCACTTGGGCTCAGTGCTGTCATAAGGATTATTTTTGTATTGCTATTTTTTCTCCCATCCTCTTTCCACACTTGCACATGCTATTTCTGTGCAGGTTAAAATGCAACACAGTTACACCCTGGAGTGAATTATACTACAGTTTGAAGAGCAATTCAGTAAACAGAAAACATTTTTTAAGCACAAAAAGCCAGCATTGTGCCACAGTGTTTTGGGCAGGGAGCAAAGAGTAGCATTACTAAGTGAAACCACGGGGGGGACTTAAATAGCAGAGGAATGCGTTGGTGTTTAGCCAGGGCACTGGAGCTGCTGGCGCTGTGACTGCTGCAAAAGTATTCCATAGATCTCCAGTATCAAGTGACCAAAGGCCTGGGTTTGCTACTGCTCTGTTCCCATTAGGCAATTTGGAGGGAGAAGCACAGGAGGAGCCTGGATCATACGGCACAGGTCATGCCATGTCAGAGACCATGTTTATCGTCCTTTTCACGGAAGGACCATGCTCCAACTTAAAACAAGTTTGTGTTTTCTGCCCGTTACTCCTTCTGGGAGGTTCTCCTGGACTGTCGTGTCCTTGATGGTCAGGAACCTTTGCGTCATTATCATCACTGTTTTATTCCCACATGTTCTGGCACTGGCATCAGCTCTTATCTCAGTTGCTGTTTTGCTGACTGCTCCTTACTCAGGTATTTTTATGGAGCTGATTCTTGTCTCCTTCCCCTCTCTCCCAAGGTACACAGGGCTGGCTTTTCAATCTTCTTTCATAAATGGCTCTCAATTCACCTCAGACCTCTTCCCTCCATCTGCTCTGGTTTCAATTAATATTTAAGTGCATACGGATGACCAAATGTAGTTACAGTATTAAGTCAGAGGAGGTCTTACTGATTCTTCATACAATGACATTAAAGTCTCCATTTCTCACTGAAATATCTCACCTTATAATCCCAAGATTGCATTTATCTTTCTGCAAATAAACTGTACTGGTGACCTCATATTTCTCCTCCATTTTTGCTTGCAATGATAAGTTCCCAGGCTGGATCAAAAACTTGCTACTATTGCCTTGTCAGTTCCAAATTCTCTTGTATTTACCCCAACTCCCAGCCTGCATGCAGTTTTCAGATTTGTTTGTTCTTAGCCAGCGTTTCTGATACTGGGAGATCAAGGTAGTTTCATAACCTCTAAAAGACATGTTCCTGCTTGTTACTTTACTCACACCCACCTAACCCATTTTTCCTCCTTCCTAGTTCAGGAAACAAGCCCTAGACTACATGTAATTATAGTCTGTGTGGTTATAAATGAACGTGCCTTCTGTGTTTTACACCTACGTTTTAACTGGCATTGAGAAGAGCACGCCTGATAACCTAAGATACAGGACATGGAGGAAACCAGAGAATGATAGACATTTCTAACATAGCAGCACATGGACCTCCCATCTGCTGCTGTCAAGGGAGCTGAGGTTACGCGCACATGGGGTGGAAGGGCTGAATATTTTCTGCTGAGACCATTTTCCAGCAAGGAACCTGTGCCTGGCTCTGCAGGCACACGTGGCTTTCAGGCAGGTACGCACTGCTCATTCACCAAAATGCACAAGGAGTCACAATTGTATCTACGTCAGGTGAGCTTGAATAACACAGACCATGTATTCTTTGCTGTGTTGACTATGTCCAAACTAGATCTTGAATCATCTGATGAGGCACGGTGTGTGAACCTCTATATAAACCCTGTGCAACGAGGAGGGATTGGAAGCACAGCTTCCTTATGAGTTCATCTACATTTATTCCTGAGGATGTAGCAAATAGCTGTTGTCCATGTTCATGTGCTAAATGTCGTTAGCGTCTCTTCCCCTGCGTTACTGTGGTGGTAGGACTGCTAATGCAAATGGTTCTCAAATGGAAACTTGACCTTACACGACTTGCACCTAAGTCCATTCAAATCTCTGTCACAAATGTTTTGATACAGCCTAAGGCCGGAGATATTTTCCACTCCTATGAGCCTGTGTTTCATACAAGCTACAACTGTTTCAGATCAGTGATGGAGAGGAATATCTTCTCATCCTGCTAAAGGCTTCAACTTTTGGCAGGTATATGACCCAGAAGTACACACATGTTGGACATGTTTTGTGTATAGGATGCCTGAACAACCTTCTGCACCACACATTTCAATATACCGAGTTTGTATACATTGCCTGACCATGGGGTTTGCAGGGACACTCAAACTGGATCGGTGTTTCAGCTGAGCAAAAACACACTGTCTTTCCTAGGTAAATGGAGCCAATTGAAAGATCTCGAGAAAGTAGGAACATGTTATGTTTTTTGCCTGCCTACTTGGAAAAGCTTTCCCTGCCTTTACACAAGTTTATACAGGTGTTGTGATGCTTTACTTGTTTTTTCAATAGTCTTTATTTCTGAACAAAACCCAGCTTTTCCGAGTATCTGTCCCCTGATGAACCACAATGGTTATGGAAAAATAAGAGAACGTCAAGTTAGTTGAATGAAAAAAATTCCATTAGCGCATTCCAAAAGCTTATTATTATAATCAATAGCAGTTTACTTTTTCCCCTAAAAATGCAAGGTCATTCTGCAGAATGGCCTTTTAAATGTTTGATTTCACTTCAGCGGTGATGAAGCAACATTAACCTTTAGACTCTCAGTTTACCTGTGCATAAGTTAAGGGTTTCCTAAGGAAAACAATACTTTTGTGTAGCTCTCAGAAAGGTTACACAAGCAGCAGAAGATTTTAGGAGCAAACTCAAGATACTGCAGAAAACCTTACATAATCCCTGGAGAGGGCAGCTGCAGGTTAGCAAGGCCTTGATCTCAGGAGCTGCTGTACACTTGCCAAAACTGGGAATTCCTCTGTAACAGGCTGATGTGTTTTAACCAAAGGGCAGGACCCTCTGCTCCTGTTAATCAGTGCTGTGCTGATGGAGCTGTAGCAGTTCACGCTGGTGGAGGTTTTTTGGCAATGTTGAGCTTTCCCTTTCCCAGATTAGTGTATTTCCAGGCATTTGAAAGTTCCTTTCTCTCAAAAGCTGCTATCCATCATTATAAAAATGAGCGTAACAGACAAAGCAGAATGACCAGTTTTGCTCTAACTCCATTGACCTCTCTGGATTTACATTAGAGAAGACTTTGAAGTAATAAATTTGCATTTGCACAATTACTAGGAACGTGCTGTAATTCCTCCCACCTCGACTGCTATTGATTTCCTGGGTGCTGGATCAGCGCAATGCATCCCTGTGCAGCTGCAGTGGACCAGTGGCAGGAGCAGGGGGACTTAGTGGCCTTACTGGTTCTGTCACAGCAAAGGTGAGTGGCTCCTGCTAAATGCAGCCAGGCCCACCCCACCTATTTATCCTTACCCTCTGCATCACCAGGGAGGAAAGCTGGAGCAGCCTCCTTAATGCAGATGTACGAAGGGTAAAATAGCCTAACGGATTGTTTGATTTTTAAATGGAAATCACTATGATTATAAATGTCATCTTAAGCTCTGCAAAAGCAGAGGGCAGGACTCAGGGATGCTCCTGTTAACTTCTAGCCCTGAGTTTCCACATCTATCTTCAAGGGAAAATCAGAAGCCCTTAAGAATATTTTCTTTCCTGCAACAGGAAGAAGAATTGAGCCAAAATTTGCAAAGGTGCAATAAATTTTATTAACCTCCTGGGGCATAACAGGCTTGAACAAAGGTTTTTTTGAAGGAATGGGTGAGCCACAGGGATATTTAATTAGTTGTGGATGGTATTTGGAGAACAGCTGTAAAGATCAGCAGAGGAAATATTCAATTTGTGTGAAGAGTGATGAAAGGGTGCTGCTGGCATGTGGGTACAACAACCTACAGCTCTCACAGGAATGTGGGCACCTTGAGGAAAACACTTTGGTTAAGGCAGTTATTTACTGCAAAGCAATTCGACAAAAAAAGACTGAATTAAGTAAATGGAAATTGCATAGATGTGTAAGCAGCCTTAAGACACAAGACACGTTTATGGAAACTTTTTTTTGGAAGCAGATCACCCACCTGCCTCTTCCTTATGAAATGAGAGATCTTAAAGATCACTGAAGAGGAGGGAATCAAGAGCAATGCATTTGTTAGCAAGTCATAAATTTGCAGGGAGGAAGCGAGGGGAGCAGAAAAAGAATGAACTTGATTTTCGCAAGGGCAAGAGGCGCCCTCGAACCCCGGCAGTTGCTCAGCTCATGGCAGGGAGCCATCGATGGGGAGACGCGAAGTCACAAAGCAGCATCTGCCAATGAAGTTCACAAGTCGTTAACCAGCAACATCAGATGTGCTCCACAGGCTGCAAGTTAAACAACCTCCCAGGTTTAACACAGTTTTCATCATACACCAGAGAAAAGGCCAAAAGGAAATGAACAATAAACCCTACAAGGTAAGTCAATGCTCCTGGAAACTTTTATTATTTTTCTCTGTATTATTATTTCTCTGTATATAGCATGGGTGAAAGATCCCGGGTGAACCGGAGTCCTCTGCCCATCCTCAGAAGGCTGAAGTTAGAGGATGTTTCAGAGGAAGGTTGCTCATCCTGGTAAACATAAAATCTTCATCTGATTTGAAACAAAAGGTGTCCTTTCATGTTTGAGCCACTCAACTTATTTTAAAACTGTTTAAAATATTTTAAATTTGCATTTTTTTTTCTCTCTAAGATTTGACTTCTATTTCAAGCACATTAAAATTCTCCCCTCCACTCCTTTTTAGTCAAAACTCTTCACTGAATTCTTCAGTTTATAAATAGTTTTGGTCCCTCTAAACCATCATTTTTATGACTTTCATATTTCTGGAAAAAAGACACTGCTATTATTAGTCCCCTACAGTGTTCAAGACACTACCCAAAGTATTGTCAGACTTCTGTTGCACTGTTACTGGGAGGGCACCCTATTAAATGGATGGTTTTTCTTTGACCAGTCACTTCAGACAGGTTTCTCAACCCACAGTTGTGCAACCAGTCAGCAAATTATTTTGAGGTTGAAAAGACCCTTAGAGGAAATTTCCAGTTGTTTCTCACATGGCTGTGTGCTTCCAGCCACCCCTCTCTCTCAGCTAAGCCCAAATCATCATTTTGGGGTTCACCAAGGATGACACTCGTCCATAGGACAGGGGATACACATGAGAGCCCACCTCAATGGAGAAGCGCATTGCTTTGGGCTGTATTAACCAGGGAAAAGTCATGTACCTGGTGCTATGGTATAACATGGGGAATTTAATGGGAAGTTGTTAATGGGGTTTATGGGAAGCTGTTTGGACAAGAGCTCTGCCTCCCCATCATTTTCCAGATGTGTCTCTGTGTAATGTCTGTCTCCTCTTAGCTCCACTTCCCTGCTGTTGCCACCCTTGAGTTATAATTACCCTCTATTTCACCTGTACTTAGGTCAGGTTTAGAGTACAATTTTTAGCACGTTCAAAATTAAATAAAAATTCTCTGTTGCAACGGGTGATAGAAAACAACTGTTTCCAAGCAAATAACTTGCAATCTGGGCTTCCTTGTGAGGATAAATATGGGGCTGTAGCCCTTCCCTTCCCCATGAATGCTCTGCTCTGCTGGTGAAAAGATATTTCCTTAAGCTTTTTATCCGGTGAAATCACCTAACCTATGATTTTTGAGCATGGAAGTTTTCTGCTCACGCATGCTGTCAGTTGTTCTGTGGGGTTATTTCTCATGCAAACCAAAATAGTTCCTGATTTAAAATGTTCCTCAACCTGACTGTTCACATGATAAACGACATAATGGAGTCGCATTTGTTAGCACCAGGAGCAAACTCCAAAATAGAACCAGACAATTACCAAACAAACATTCTGTAATTATCTTTTCTTTCCTGACCAGCTGAACGATGAAGAAAGCGGCAATATGTGGAGCCTATGATTAGAGCTGGTCATTTAGGCAAGAAAAAATTTTGGATTCAAGTGTATTTCATCAATCAGAGTGTGGAGGGAGCTGGTTTCAGCCAATGGGACCAATATTGTGGCGGATGTTGATTCTTTTCCTCATGTTGACTCCCACTGACTTCGCTTTTTGTACTTTTAATCTGTCTTCTACATCACTTCATGCATCCTTCTCTGTCTTATTTTCTTTTATCTTGCATTAATAATTAATTACATTTCTTTTGGCGTGGTCTTGACCTCCAGCTATTTCTAACACCTTGATGTAAATCTTTGGACATATCACACTATATATTACATTTTACGTGTTTAAATGTTACATGGAGATGTTTGCAAGTAGGCATGTCCTCGTAAGAACTGCAGAAGTCTTTTTACAGACCTTTGTTAGCTTCTTGGAGCTCATTAGTCCATTATCTGGCAACATAATAGTCGTCTTCTGAGGCACACCATTATTTCAATTACAGAATGATCATAATTAGACTCTGCTCATTAGGACTTCATTACTTAGTCTACAGATGGGAACCTGTATAAATCTTAATTAAAAGGAAAAAAATTCCTTGTTGTTTAAACATGAGTTCAACCTTAAATACTATACTACAAATTAAGGACAAGCTTAAGTGCTCTTTTACATATAGCAAGGGTAACACCTAATTGATTACTTGCCCAAGCAAAATAAATGTTCCAGATGTTTGAGGCAAAACAGCTCACAGATGTTGCATCTGCTTGTGAAAGAATTCATCTGGTTTAGACTCTAGACTGATACCTCTGCTCTGTAGATCTCAGGTCCAGTCCCCAAGGGCCATGACTACCTCAGAAATGTTGATTGTGCAGGGATTTGTTGGTGACACAGATCTAAAGGGCATGTGCTTTTCTCATTGCTGATAGCATCTGTCATCTCATCCTGAAACAACTCTCCAGGCATGAGATAGACAAAATTTGGCAGCACTATGGATAAAATGAAAACCTGCTAGTTTCTCTAACAAAAGAAGGAACACTCCAGCCTTGCATTCAACACAAGAAAGAAGGATTAATATGCAAAGCAATAATTCACAAGGAATCTGTTATCCTCTTTCCATTAACCTTTAAGATCAGCCTAGAGAAACGGGGAAGATCAGACCTTTTCTCCTCCCATCATTGTGGTTTGGTAGAGTGTCCAGGGCTTTGCTCGGTAAAGCGCTATCGGTCAAAGACAGCTCTATCTTATGTTGCTTTGTAATAAGGAGTGGATTAAGGATACAAGCACAGGTACTTCATCACCGTGATCTAATGGCATTCAGCAAATACGAGTGCTTTGAACTGCTCTGAGTCCGAGAGCAGAGCGAGCAATGATTGATTAAATCTTCAGTGTTTAATAAGAAATAAAGTCAGGGCAATGCTGCAAAAGGCCAGGAAAACTGCAGGAAATACGGACTGAAAGTCACTTCAAGCATTAGGAAGCGTCTTGTCCTCCCAATGCCCAGGGGAAACATTTAATTTTTTAACAATTTTTTTTGTAGTCAGTCAGTATCATCAAACTCACTCTGCTGGTAGACATTATTCTGGTCTTCCCAACTTTATATACTCAGCAGATTATGCAATATCAAATCAAATATGATTGCTTAGGGATTCATGCCTTGCTCCACCTGCCCAGCTGTCAGACATGCAGGCATGTCTGGGAGAACTGGGAATTTTTGGCTTTGAAGATGAATCAGAAAAGCAGAAACATTGGTCTAAGACCACTTGAAATAAAAATTTGGGGGGTTTTGCCTTTTTCTACTGAGTACTCCCCACCTCTGTTTCATGCTGAAGCACTCCCAGTGCAATGCACAGGTTTTTTAGAGGTGTTATACAAGGGTTGAATTGGTCAGGTCTTAAAAATACTGTTATAAAATTAAAACTTACCAAATTGCAAATATAAAAATCAATTAGCTCTTTTATTTCCTTACTGTTTAAAAATATCACTTTAGCTATATTTTTTAGCCAAAATTATTGAGTATGGCCCACACTAATTTGGGATTTTTTTTGCCAAAAGGTCTTAGTAAAAACCAGAAAATTCTTTCTATCTCTGCATACAAATGATTGTTTTCAGCTGCAATTTTCTAACTCCTGAGAGAACTAATGAGTAAAGAAGTGGTCTTCATAATGCTTGTGTATATGTGTATATATGTCTGTATATAGATATTGTATTGCTTTTTTATTATTTATGTCATTGGAGCTTATTCAAAACATCGCTCTATCTTTTTCTTTGAAAATACTCTAGAAAATATCTAGAAAAATGATTGCTTGTCTCTCCTTTCAGTGACAGTTCAAGTCCCTTTTTGTGACCCCACGATGGGCTTCAGCATCTTGCTGAAGTAACAAAACACAGAGAGCTCTTTTCATTAAAAATAGGCCAAGATTTAATTGAAATGAAGATACATTTTTGGATGTGTAGAAATTTGAACCAGCATTGAACTTTCCTTCCCCTCCCCATTTAATGCTCATTATTTGAATGATGTGCAAAATTTCTGGATTTCTGGAGCTGATAGTGATCCAATCATGTAATAAAGCATTCTCCTCACTGCTCTCTCCCCTAAAAATTCCTGAATTTTCGTTCAGCATTTCACACATCACTAAGTAAACATCCCCCTTCCCGTCACTGCCGTAGTGGAGACTTACTGCATTACTGTGTAAAGCAGAAGGATCATGACATGAAATGCAATACAGAGGTGCAGGCAATTTTGGTATCTTTTCTGTATCTCTGCCAGGAGCATAGAAAGCACTTCGATTTCAAGTGTAATGAGATTAATTTGCCTGTCATTTTTATTGAACCTTTTGTGGTTTTGATATTCTCTCCAACAATTACAAGTCTTGACTAATAAACAGTGGTATTGTACATAATAGGGAACATTTCCATGTCTCTCTGTGCAACGTGGCTGGAGAGGATAGGCTTCAGCTTTATTTTTTTAGTGTTTTCCAATTAGATGACCAGGCATTAGTGTTCAAACCTGTTTGGTGCAGGTTTCCAATCATGCCTCCTTAGCAACTGAAGTAATGTTACATTAAATTGATAAATGATGCTCTAAAAAAAAAAATGAAGAACTCCAGCAGAGAGATTAATTTGTGATGCCCTTTTAAGAAAGATTTACGGGATGTGATGTGCATTTGCTATCTGCCAAGTGCAATTCTTCATCATCTGAGTACACAAGCTTTGCAAAACTGTTTTCTGATTAAGTGTAGAGTTAGATCTGCTCACCCTTTCCAGCTGGTGAGGAAAGATCTACCCCTTTGCTAAAGCTCTTCCTCCTGGGGGCAGCTCTGGGGAGTCCTGAGAGATGCCAGCCTGGGAGGTGGCAAAGCTATCCCTCAAGGCACAGGCCAGCCGTTAGCACTGAGACATCGTCTGACAATGCGCCCGGCCCTGATGCTATGGACCGATGTGCTCCAGCACTGGTTTCTGCCATGCTGTTCCACTTCGCTTTGTTCACAAGATACTGAACTTATAAATAAAACAAAACCATAACTTCCACACCCCAAACTCTGTTTTATAATTCCTCCTCTGTCTTTTCCTCCTCATTTTAATTAAAACCACAGTTTGAATCCAGCCACAGGAAGACGTTGAGACCAAACCTATTCATTTTTTTAGTGATAAAAGAGGGCCTGCTCCCTCCACTCGAAGGGCCAGACAGCATGGCCCTGCCTCCTACGAGCTGGTCCGCCATGTAGGCTTTCATGTCGGGCAACGCTGAGACACACCAGTGAAGGGTGGTAGGAATGAGGTTTGAGGTGGACCTCAGGTGCACAGTGAGGTGATGTTGTGCCCCCCATTCCAAGCCCAGCCTGAGACCCTGCCTTTATATCCCCGGAGAAGAGGATCAATGCTCAGGGCAATGAAATGCTGCAGGTCCTTTTCCTGGGCTTTTTCCATGGCTTTCCTCTGGACTATCCTGATATGGGTCACTGCTCTGCTGTGACTTCCAGCTCCTTCCCAGGGAAGTTCCTAGTAAAAAGTTACTTGTTTTATACCCTCCACTTCCCTTTTCCTTTTCACTGATGGCTTTATATTGCAGGCAGTCCTTCTGACATGTGCACTTAGTCAGTTTGTAACTGGAAGATGGGTCAATGGGTGAGCTCTGAATTAACAGCCAAAATTGGAAATAGGGGTTGCTCTGCTGAGCACAGTTCTGATGTCCTGGCTTCCACTATGGTCAGAGTAAAGTAAGATAATAATTGTAAGTTATGATTCTTCTGCACCTCTCTTAGTGTGAATCTAGTTTATACATCAAAATGGAAAGGCTTTCCAAAAAATACTTAATTCTGCAAATTTTCCTTCTCCATAGTGATGTCCAATTTCTGAATTGTGCTTGGCTCTTGTCCTCAATAATTTCCAGCAGCCTTGTATTTCACGGGGCATTTATATACTGGCTGTAAAATCTTTTGATGGGCTTTTAAAGGTTGGATTAAGGGATTTGACACCCATGAACTCACTGCCAGTTGGCTGTCAGTGCATTCTAGCTTCACTTCCTTCTGGTTTTGCTATAAAGCAAATTCTTGCCCCAACAATATTTCCAATTTGCTTTGATATGTCAGTGATTCTCAAAGTATCTTCAGGGTTTTCATCTTTGATGAAGATCGAAACAACAACCCCAGGCCGGCCTTCATCAGATCAGCACATCTATTTCCATGGGATTGCACACTCTTGAGCTAT
>NW_010199773.1:0-7870 GCF_000695765.1 Mesitornis unicolor
CATACAGGGCTCTGAGTGCAAAAATACTTCTCACTGCTCAGAACAACCGTGGGTGTATTCTGAATGCTTGGACAGAAGTTGCATCAGGCTTTCCTTTGAAAAGCCAAGGGTGTCAGCGATGAGACCTCACAGAGCTCTTCCAAAACTGGAAATCAAAGTTCCTCTTGCCTGATGTTACAGCAGAACCTCGCTCCAACTGAAAAGGAGCCCATGAGGTAGATACTCAAAGTTTCAAGCAAAAAGGGCAGTAATAGTCCATGAGGTGGTGACTGGTCACCTGCCAAACATTACAGAGGTGAGCTCATACGGTGAAGTAAAACAGAGCTCAAGTATTTCAGAGCTCTGGAGGTGCAATCATGCAGCAATTGGTAACACGTGTACATACAAACCAGGACTGAACTAGGCCTTCTCATAATGGGCTCCACTTGTTTAGGTTTAAAACATCTGGGAGAACTTATGTAGCGTGTTTAAAAACAAGAACTCTTCGGCAGTGTTTATAAGAACCATTTTTCAGGTGTATACACAATATTGGAGCTTTATTGACGTTCATTTTTAGGCACATCCCTTTTTCTGCTCACCCTCCCTCCAGAAAGACTGAAGAAGAGATAAAAAAAATACCGAGTGTTTTACTCACCATCGAGAACTTCTTCAGGAAACCCAGTTCTCTCAAAGTCGTTGTTATTCTGGTTATAGAGGCCAAAAAGCAGGTAGTTGGCCAGCTCCCTGCAGCCTTCATTGTATCGACTGTCTATACCTGCAGAAGCAAAACCACACGTGAAGTGTTGTGTGTCCTGACATTGTACGCCTGAAAAGTCTGTTTTCTTCCCTAATAGGAACACTATAAAATAGGAGTATTAACTCCCTGACACAGTTGGTGGACACTTGTGGTCATTGAACATACTGGGAAAACGGAGGAAAAAGGAGTTTTTGCAAGTTTATTGCCACACGTTGACGTTCAACTCTTGATCTAAAACCACAAGCAGTGCTTAAAAAAAAAAATACGTCCAGTTTTCTGCAGTGCTCTGCATCAACACAGGTTGAATTTCATCCAGTAATTCGAACTGCAACATCTGTCTGTATGCAGGACGCACTCCAATTAATATGTTCTTGATTGAAGCTTCCTAACAAACTAATCCCGTGACCTAAATCTCCTGCTTTAGAATACATGATTAAACATTATCTTATCGGTATTATACTGCAATCCCTGAGTCACCAGAAAGCCAGCACGGACTTCTAACACATCATGAAGAGATATTCTGACAAAACATACAGTATATGAACAGCTTCCCCAAAAAAAGCCTTTTCTGGTCCTTGGGAAAATAAAATGAAAATAATTGAAGATGTAGAGTATGAAGAGATGGAAGATAAATATAAGAGAAGAGCAAACAGCCCAATGATTTAGGAAATGCTTTAATCTCTCTCAAAGACGGTCACAGCCATAATTCCCAATTCTGCTGTAACAAATCAAGTTTTCTCCACAAGTAAAACTCTGCATGGAGCAGCATCCTCGGCATCCGCGTCTGACAGAGGTCACCAGTCTTGGCTGCTACCACATTTCTCATAAACCCTAACGACAAGTTTTCCTACCAAATTATATTAGGATACAGGTGGACGGTTACCAAAACACAAATATTAGGTACCACCATCCAAAGGAGAGATCAAGTGCACTAGAAGAAGGATGTTGAGATTCTGGAGCGTGTTCAGAGAAGAGCCACAAGGATGGGGAGGGCTCTGGAGAACAAGCCTGATGAGGAGCGGCTGAGGGAACTGGGCTTGTTTAGCCTGGAGAAGAGAAGGCTGAGGGGAGACCTCATCCCCACCTACAACTGCCTCAAGGGAGCTTGGAGAGAGGTGGGTGCTGGGCTCTTCTCCCAGGTGATGGGGGATAGAACAAGGGGAAACGGCACCAAGCTGTGCCAAGGGAGGTTCAGGTTAGAGAGAAGGAGGAAGTTCTTTCCTGAGAGGGTCGTCAGAAGCTGGCACAGGCTGCCCAGGGAGGTGGTGGAGTCACCATCCCTGGATGTGTTTAAAGAGCGGGTAGATGAGGTACTTAAGGATATGGTTTAGGGGGTAGACAGGAACGGTTGGACGTGATGATCTCAGAGGGCTTTTCCAACTGAGCGATTCTGTGATTCTGTGATAATGCAATAACACAGCCTGGATGGTTTCAAGTCTTGCATTGGAAACCAAACTAGTCAAGAGTCACCTGAACATAGGAGAAATTGTAAAAAAACCCCTAGGTTCTCCTAACTATATCCATTTTTACGTTATAACTCAGCTTTAAAGTGTTAACCAGCTGCTGTGTCTGCATCCAGCTACTGAAGCCCGCATCTTAATAAACTCCCGTGTTTGTATAGTAATTGACCTTTGGGTATCTCATGTATATTCCAAAGTACCAGATATTTGGTTTAACCCTAGAGAAGATAAAGAATCACTTCAAAAGGTGCTGAAGCTCTGAATCTCTGTAGCAGTGTTCCTCATTCACAGTTTCATGATTACAGCACTGCATTCCCCAAACCACATTGAGAAAGGAGGAAGCTGCATCACACCCACCCCAGCTTCCTCAGCCCTCAAAAATCTCTCCAGTCAGTATCTGTGAACCCTAGCACTGATCTCCCACCATATACACGTCCTTGGAGCATGCTCTTTTAAAAACAAGCCACAATTCTGTGTGAGACATCCCTTGACAAAGGGAGTCTCAAGAGCCATAGCAGTCAAACCCTGGGTCATGGCATCGGTAAGGCTCAGCTGAAGACTTCTCCAATCCAGCCCAATCCATCAAGTCCTGCATAACCAGACTGCCCTGCATCTGGGAACTCACAGACAGGGAGAACAGAGTGTCTCTTTTTATTGTATCTATCTTTGCAGCCCCCTGAAAGCAGATGTACCAACGTAATCAGGAATTCAGATGTCTCTAGGTGGGATTTTAGTTACAATCAAGTGTGGAGATTCCCATCTTCCAGAAAGCAACGTCTCATTGTTCCAGAGAATTAAATTTCAACGTAATCAGTCTCCTTGAAATGAGCCATAGAAAGTTACCACACACAATGTCCTCAAGATAAGCAGTTTTACTGATTGCTTGCCCAACTGAAGGAACTTTTGAAGGCAATGAGACGAGCAAAAATCTGGCACAAAGCAGGAGGTAGGACAGTCCCTTTCCGCACCAGCAAGCTGTTAGATCAGTAGGTCTGCAAGCAGCATTACTTGTGTTTCACAAGCAAATGTCAAATATTAATCTAACACGACACTGCAGGGATGAAAACGGCCATGACATTTGCACTCTTTCTTATTTCTTTCATTGGTAGGGACTCCAAAGCTTAAAGAGCCAAGGTGGGGTGCTCAGGACAGCAGAGTAACACAGTGAAGCAAAAAAAGGAACAGATGATTATAACCTCTGGAAAATCAGAAGAAAACTGGGAAACTGTCCTCAAAAAGTGTCAGGATGTCGCCACCGCTTGAAGTTTGAGGGTTTATCTGGGTTTATCTCCTCTTCAGGTTGAAGCAGAGGAGTTCTTCAAAGCTAAACACCAAACCCCTGCTTTTTCAGTTAATGACAGAAGGGGAAGAGAAGACAAAAAGATGGTAACAAGGAGTGCAGCTGATGAGCTCAACTCTTACAATAGAGGACGTGGGTAAATTTGTTGCTTGCAGGACGCTGACAGGCGAGCAGGGAAGGCATTAGCTTACCATAAACCCATTAACTCTGCAGAGTACGTGGGGTTTGTGCATTTTGGGGCTTTTTAAAGTATCCAGTACAGACAGCTTTCATGCTGAGGCTTTGAAACTATTCTACAGGAACATACGGAGTTAAATGAACAGATCTAGTTAGCAGAAAATAAACAGGAGATGACACAATGCTGAAGATAAGATACCTCCAGAAAGCACATTAGGAGCCCTCACCAGAACAATGAGGATGGGTTTTAATTCGGAAACCCCACGCCTGCCTCCAGCTGAGCTGGGAGTTCAGTAACTCCTACCCTGCTGCAAGCTGGTGGCAAGGATGTAGGTGGACAATGACTCGGTGCCAGAGCTCCCTGCTGCCCCAGGAGCTGTTCCTGCTGCTGCTTCTCCTGCAGTCAGGGCTCGTCTGACCTCTCCACAAGCCGATTCAGTTTGCTCAATTGGCAGAAAACTCATCTGGCTAAATATAGGGGTGGAAAAAAAAATAAAAGTCTGTTCAGTGGGATGAACCGGGTGCGAGATACTGAACAACCACCAGCGCTGATGTGAAATGCATGTGGTGAGGGTAGAGAGGAAGGAGACGAGGAACAGTCCAGGGGCTGAGACTCCCCTTTTGTGCAGCAAAAAGGATTCACCACAGCCACTTCCCACATCTGCTATTTCACAGCTTCTAGGTTGACACAAACGTAACCTACAGGTAAAAAAAGTCCTGCTTGCTTTGTCCCAGCCACGCATGTCCCAGTTGGGGAACTGCCAAACAGAAGTGGTGCGAGAATCATTAAAATAATCTTCATCTGGAAAGGAAATGGGATGAACAATCAGTGCAATGCACTGGTGAGGTTTCTCCCCCGTGCTAAGAGCAAGAGCTCTCTGTGTGGATATAACAGAGATTTAAAAGTAGCAATTCACAAACAAAACCAAGATAAAGTAAACTTAAAAGATTCAGTGGCACAGCCTCTGAAATATTCCTGTTCTCTTCAAGGAGGAGAAGTAACAAGGCCTAAAAACGTAGCTCAGCGATGCTGAACTGCAAAACAGTCTGACCTACGATCAGAGCAGCTACAGCTTCAGTCACATTTACAGAAATACCCTACCAAAACTAAAGACGTGTCCTCAGAGTTCAGATCAACTGAACCACGAGCTGAAAACCTCTGCTGTAAGAACCACCACTGTTCAAAAACGGTTTACGGTTTAATTTCGGTAGGTTGATATTCTGTTTTCTTAGCAACTTTAGCAGTAACGCACTCCAGCTGAGACATCGCAGCATTTAAAGCCTGGCACGCCGACCTCCAAATTCCTTTTCCCTGTCAGTTGTGCTGTCTTATCTCCTGGGAAAAGGCCGCAGGACTGCAGCCATTCAACCACTTTAAAACAAGAGACGGGATTATTTCTTAAAAAACAGCCGTAACTACTTTTAAGTAAGCGTATCAATAATCGGTCAGTTCTCAAATCTACCTGGAATCTCACAAAGCTGTTTTTAATTTCAGGATAAATTAATCTACTTGGGATAAATATTAACGTACTTGCAGCAAAGCTATGAAAGTTTATAATGTTTTTCTCTCTCCCAGCCCAGTATGTGAAATTCAAGTTGGGGGGAGGGAAATGCATTAACTCCAGGTCATTAGAGACATCCAAATGACATGTAACATCCACTGACTAAAAAAAATGAGAGTATCTGCTTTCCATACAAGTCAACAGGACTCAAAATTTAAGACTACGCATTTTTTGTCATCCGAAGACAGATTTAATGCATTTATAACAAGAGGGACATGCCTGCTTAATCAGAAGTTATGTGAGAAATTCGGCAGGCTGCATTAGACAGGTCAGATTAGACAACAACAGCACCACTGTGGGTGCTGAAAGAGATTAAGGCAAAGCATTTCTAATAACAAAACACACTTCCTATATTTCCATAACAGAAACGCTTATTTATTCAGAGGTATGGTCTTACGCACGGGCTTAAAAGCTCCACATGACACAGAGGATTACACAAAGCAATTCCTTTTGCCTGTAATGCTCTCCTTAAAGCCACACAATGTTTCGAGTGAAAATTCTTTGCTTGGGCCTCACTGCAGCTCCGGAGTTAACATCAGTCAAGAAATACCACAGTGTCAATGGCAAGACGGCACAACTTGACATATTCTATGAAATTAGACTAGAAAAGGCAGAAAACAAGTACTGTATGATTAAGTTTCATTGGAAGGTGGACACAGTGACCTTACAGACCTTTCAGTTGTAAAGTTACTACTTAGCCAAAGAGTCCTGAAATGCTTACCCTAGAGATGTGGGTAGGAAGAGTCACGTCATACAGTTAGCGACGATCAAAAGGGAACGAGGTTATATGCATTTACAACTCAGTAAATGAGCTTCTTCACGTTCTCTTGCTATACCATTAAAGGAAAAAAAACCCTAGGCTGTTGTATCATTTCTTAATGCAAACCCATTACTGCACGGAGCTTCTTCAGGGCTGCCTCAGATTTCTCCATCTGTAACCGTAATACATTATTTAAACAGTCGCTCCTCAGTCCTTCTCTCTAGGGAATTTCTATCATCATTCCTGAGTTTTTCCTTTAGTATCTTGATACTGATTATATAAGAAAAGAGAGTCCATGCTATACACAGAAATTACATTAAAGCAGTACAAAAACCCCATTACTTTCCTACAGCACATGTAGCTTTAGTTCGTCTCACCCTTTTCTCCCAGCCCCAGAAGAAATATAACACTGAAACCTCACGCTGTTTATATGCCACCATTTAACTCGTAACTGCCTCCTGGGTTTCTCATGCGTCTCTTCAAATGCATTTTGAATTACATCTCCTGAGGCAAGACCTCCCTTCCCCTAAATTCAGGTTTTATCCATTGTCAGTTTTCGGATTATTCCCTTTTCTCCCCACCAAATTTGTTCTCAGCCACCACCCCCCAAGGCTCAAAATATTGTGATCCCTAAACTCGGTGGCTCTTCTTTACCCCCTTCACCTCCACATCTTCTCATCTCTTCCACTTCCCAACCTTCACAGGGTATGCGTGTGCCTTCAGCCTTGAGCTTATGTGCCAAGCATCAGCTATAAGGCAAACAGTGCCTATACAGCTGAATGTTTACTCCAAATAGATACGGATTACATTATCCCCATCTATCCATCAATTTGGACACTAACAAAGATTCTCTCTTCTCTCCGGTTCCTGAATTTTCATAAGGCTTACAAGAACATTGATACCATTATTATTGTAGTAAGTTTGCTTGAAGTTAGTAAATAGGTTTAAGAATTATTTAGGGAGAAAAGAGTGTAAAAATCAGACTGGTTTCCATTCACTGAGAAACAGAGCTGGGGCTTGGGGCAGGAAGGAGATCATAGCATGGTCTGGGGTGAAAGGGACCTTTAAAGGTCATCTACTCCAACCCCTGCAGTGAGCAGGGACATCTTCAACTGGATCAGGGTGCCCAGAGCCCCATCCAACCTGGTCTTGAATATCTCCAGGGATGGGGCATCTCCCACATCTCTGGGCAACCTGTGCCAGTGTTTCACCACCCTCATTGTAAAGAATTCCTACCTTATACCTAGTCTAAATCTACCCTCTTTTAGGTTAAAAGGGCTATACTTTGTCCTGTCACATCAGGCCCTACTAAAAAGTCTGTCCTCATCTTTCTTTAAGTATTAAGAAGTCTCAATAAGGTGTCCCCAGAGCTTTCTCCTCTCCATGATGATCTTCATGTTTCTGAAGCTCATGGTATCTTTATCTTTACTGAGAACGAAAGGGAGACAAAAAGTAAAACTAACCTAAAATGCAGAGGATTCCATCAGGTTGAGATTTGCTGCTCTGTGTCAGGATACTCTGAATGTTTCGGAGGCGGCTGCAGCTGCAAAAAAAGAGAATTCACCTTTAAGGTCAGTGCTCGTTTAAAGGTCAGCGCTCATAATTTAAAGTGCTCAAATTTGGTAGGCGAAAGAGTTGACTTCATTTATTGTAAAAACACAGTTCAACTTAAGTCTCTTTTGCTTGAAGTACGTTCAGACCTCACATCAAATCCCAGCTTATTTACTTTTGTACACTGAAAATGAAGTGGAAAGCCTTCTGAGAAGACTTAGAGCCCCCAACCATCCCTTCTGACCAAGTGCCCTGTTCATCTCAAACCTTCAGCAATCATTTCTGCTCAAGGTTCCTCTCAAACCAGTCACACACCTTTCCCTA
>NW_010199773.1:7901-8887 GCF_000695765.1 Mesitornis unicolor
AGAAGTAGAGAATAAAGCAACACGGGGAATTATTCTAGAATTCTGTCTGTGATGTAAAAAGATACACCCAATACTTTCATTTAGCATAACAAATGCTGAACTCCACAAGTGTCACTGTTTTAAGAAAGGATTTGGGGTTTTTCGCAAGACAAAGTAACATTATACCAGTGGGTTTCCAGTCAGAAAGTAAACCACCGCTTAAAACAACTTTAAATAAATAGCACTTAATGCAAACCATAAAAGCAGGAACTTTTTCTCCTCTACACCCAAAGAAATCGAGGTCATTTTCATAAGATCCACATTATCGTTCTCATGACTTTTCTATCAAAACGGTGATTTTTTTTTTCCTAAAATGAACAGTTAGGGAAAATGATCACCCTAAAGTAAAAGCTTTGATAGTCTACACTAAAAAGAAATGAAGCAATACCGAGGCTTGGCAATACTTTCATAATAAAAACGAATCATTATATAAAGTTTAATTTAGTTGCCCAATTCACATCTTTAAACCAGGCAAAAAAAAAGAAATCAGCTGCAATAGCCCCACAGAGAGCAACACAATTTGTGCTCCCAGGCAGCATTTTCTGAGCTTGTTTTAATACAGATAAACGGCAAAAAAATGTCACTGGTGATATTACTGAATGTGTTTTCTTGTTTATAGGCTGGTTTATGTAACTCTGAGCTGTTCGGCTCGAGGAAACAAATGTTTCTTACAGCCAAACAGAGTGAAATTTATGATCTGCCCCAATAAAAGAGAATTCCTATTTTCCTGGTTACTTCAGCCAAGTAAAAAGCAAAGGGATCTTTTCAGCAACACTACAATGATCACGCTCTACTTTCTCTGAAAGAACCAATGCAAGAGGTTTACGTGATAGCTAATCTAAGCGCAATTCAAATACCCACAGTGAGGGACAGGCAGCATTTGAGGATGCTGCCATAGAAAATACAAAACCAGTGCAAACCACACCAGTTTTAGCTTTTTTTCCCCC
>NW_010199774.1:0-15527 GCF_000695765.1 Mesitornis unicolor
GATGGCTGCTCCAGTCTACAGTGACCAGTATACCAGTTCAAGCAGATTGGCCTCAGATCCCTACGTGAGTAGAAGGAATGAAAATGTCATCAATGCAAGCAACACAAACCCGTTTCTTGACAATGGAAGCCAAAATAACCCATTCCTTGATGGTGGGTATGTTTATGCTCAGCACATAAACCACGACAGAAACCTACAAACTTGTAAACAGATTCAATGGATATTAGGCAGTTGTGGGTAAGATGAATAATTCTCTCTGTCTGTGTTTGTGTGTGAGAGAGAGAAATGAGGTGTGGGGGGGAGATGGAGAGGGAGAGATGTGTGCTGAGACAGCCAAATGGAGGGATAGTGGGTCAGAGACCCATGAGTTCAAGATGTCCTGCATAAGGGGCATATATTCTAGATATTCAAGGTACCTGCTAAACACGAATGTCAGGTGTTGCAGGAAATTTGTTGAGATGACTCATCATTAGACATCTAGCTTCATAAAACTATTTTAGATGCCTGAATTAAAAGATGTCTTCTAGACTTTAAGTTTCTCTTTTTTATTTCCCCATCTCTGAAATAAGCATAACAATACCTTACTACCTCACAGAGGTGTGATGAAATGAATATTTGAAAGAAACAAAACTACCTCAGAAATTAAAGCCATATGGGTAATAAGATATGTCCATCATGCAAAATGTATTTTAAACATCAAAAGGCAGCAGCTTTGTAAATCTTACACACAGATTAAGAGGCTTAATTGAAAAATCTTTGCTATGAAAAGGTGGCTTACTGTGGAATACATTGAGAGTTGATGATGGCTGCTACCAAGAAAATCTTTGATCCAAAAGCAATCACAAGCTTCATTAATGCCATAAGGTGTCCCAGACACTATGATTCAGGCATGGTGTAAGTATATTTTAAAACAGAACCAGCTAAGATTTTGGGCATACAGCAGATTGGTAGTAAATAGAAGGATACGCCTACTGAAAAGGACGCATGGTAGGAGATGAAAGCAGAAGGTCTAGGGAAGAGGTGATGATTAAGTCCTGAGAGGGACTTTTAACAAACAGAGATGAAGTGAGATGAAGTTTATTTTTTGGATGTTGTGAAGGAAATCTGCAGATCTTTTTGCTTCTACTAAACAGAACTAATTACTCTACTATATATTTATTTTCATAGTTAGAGCCAGTAGTAAACTTGATATAAATTACTGATTTATCCTAATAGGAACAATCGTTCTTGAAGGAAGACACACACACCTTTGGCAACTCTCCAGGTGAACAAATGTATCAGTATTTTGTTAGACTATATTATTTACTTCTTAGATTATAAAACACAACACATAACAAGTAATTAAAAAAAATTAGCAAGAGTTGTCTTCCTAAAAGCCTGAGGAGGGGAAGAAATTATGGTATTTGATTGTGAAACACATATAAAAAATGGCATGCCATTTTCATACATTCTGAAAAAGCTTCTGTTACTTGTAGTTGCTTGTACTTGTGAATAAGTCAGCTGTATGAATGATCTGTTAATTTTTCCACACTAGGCGCAATCTTTATCTGTAATTTTAAATGGGTTAGAAGGTAATTCCTGTCAGCATATAAGCTAGAAATATTGAAAAGCTTTTCTTCCAAAATGCATTATGCATCTGTACTACAGCAATTGGAATTTTAAATAGAAGATAAGACAAGGAATTTTATGAGTGATATATCAGGAGAGGATGAAATTTTCCAGTCTTGTTTCTAGATAAGAAGTTAATATGGCCTTTCCTATACTGGTGGTGGAAAGTTAACCAGATCGCTTCCACCTTTCATGTCTATTTCTGTGGGAGATTCCAACCCTGTGATATGGCAGTGTTCTGCAATTTTTAATTTGTCTTGGCATGCAATAAAGAAAGAAAAATCAGGGTCACTTGGAAGCGATATTAAAACATGTGGTTTATACAGGCACTGCTGTGCCCAGCTTTTAACTGTGGCTTGGTTTTCTCTTACTTATGTTGAAATCAACTGTGCTGTGTCAGTTTATTACAGAATCAGACCTACTACTACAAGTAGCTCACAGAACAGTAAAAAAGTGGGTATAACTTCCGCTGTAATAAAACTGTGGAAAATATTGTTCCTTTTTCATTCTATACTGTCACTGCAATTCACATGGTGTAAGTGCCTCAAACTAGGATAGAATCAATGTCTCTGTGAATATTAAAATGAAAACTGACTATCTTTTCTGATACATAAAAAATATCCTGATATACCTTAATGCCACTGCTGGAAGATAAGTTCAAAAACTAATATATCTTACTTATTTGGGTGGAATAATTTGGTTGCTCGAAAAGTATTATCATTCATCACAGAAGAGAAACAAAGGAAAAAAGCTAGATGTGCAACCAAAATAAAACTCAGTCTTTGAGTAAGACATAACACATGATGTTACCAGGGTCCATGCGTTTCTTTCCTTGATCTCTTGTATCACAAAACCTGAATACAGTATAGACTTTCTAGAAATGATCTGTCATTTTTGCTGTTACAGAGAATAGTATTGCAGAAATGCAGTAGGCATTGAAAAGATAAAAGTTATAAAACTGAGCCTACTCAGAGGAATAAGAACACAGATGCTGCCTTTCACAATGAAAACTATTTTTTTGAAACTTTGGAAGGTATGTTTTATGATGGGAAGAAAGTAAAATGATTATTTATATTCTGCCAACCAGGAATGACAAACAAAGTTGACTGCTAACACTTAGGTATCCTATAGGGTATCAGCTGCATGTGCAACATACATCAACAATTTTTTTTTTTTCAGATTTGGGCCTAGATTTTCTATAGTTTCAACTTTGAGAACTGTTTGGGGCACGGTATGGAAATGAACATCAGAAACATTAATATAGTGGAACTTCTTACTTTTTATATTCTTCTCCTCATTCTCCCACCCCTTCAGATATCAAGCATATCTGCTATTTCTACTCATTATTTCAGTCTTATAAAGGTTTTTGAGTGTCAACTTGATGAATTAGACTTCTTTTTCTGTCTTGGTTTTTTTTTTCTATTTATTGTTTCTCTAGGTCACTCATTTTCTGGTCAGTTCCTATTTTGTTACACATGATAGAAGTTATTCTTAAAGTATGTTGTTCTAAAATAATTTTCAACTTGGCATTTTTAAAGCATGCTTTAGATGTGTCCAGTGTGATACTCAATACATTTTCAATATACTTAATAAATATCAGCTGGCAGGCTCTCGCAACGCCTTGTTGTGTTTCAGGTAGGAATGAGTAAGTAATTCACAGGATAATAAATTATAAACAGAGAAAAATGGAAAACAAATACAAATATGGTCATACTACAGATATGCTTGTTTTCAATTTCAATTTCTTTTTGCAGTATAGGATACCTGGCAAATTAATTCTTTTGAATTCTTCCTTCTATTTTCTTCTCTAAAGTACTTTCCTTTCTGATATAATTTTTTTTGTTCTTTATTTCAGCAGCATTATACCATCAACTCTACACAAGACAGCAGTAGTTTCAAGACTAACACTGACATAAGCAAATGCAGAATTGAACCCTTGGATTCACAGAAAATACGCATTCTGCTGTATTTCTCTGTACTGTTAAGAGAGCTATATGTTCCTATCAAAAGGATTTACTATTCTGGTCATTGTACATGTAAACAAAGACAAGACATGACATTTCATTACAGGTACAGTACTGAGCTGAAGTCAATTTAAGAAGCATCAGCAGGTATGTGTTTCCCACAGTATCTAGGCAAACAGAAAAAGCACTTTTTTGGCAGGTTTTTTCTCTGATATTTCATGTTCATTTTCAACACCATCAGTGTATCATTTATGGCCACCATTCAGCAGTGTGCTCCCAGAGTTATTTTATATACACTTCATTTATGTTTGCCATGACTTTTATTTAAGGACATTCCTAAGAACACTTTTATAAACTTTCTACAGGTCGTTATTCATTTTTGTTATATGGATGGTTTACTAGTTACTTGGCAGCATATATGTGATTTATCAGATGAGGGCTTTGATGCCTAGAACACCAGTTTTTCAAAATTGTCTGTAGTGGAAGTGATATTGAGGCTGTGATATATATTGATTTAATTATTGGTTTGTAGATATTTTCTTGCTTAATATAGAGAGAACAGTATGCCCCTCCTGCAGTGAAACTAGATGTGGGAAAGGGTTTGCGCTGGTTGTCAAATAGGACACATAAATCAGTAGTATTGAATACAAAAATCTGTGGCCTGATTTTAAAAAAATAAGCTTGAGGCTTTCTTTTCAAGCTGAGAGTTTGGAGATTGAATGGAGATTTATTTATTTTGATTTTTCATGATATTTCTAATCTCTGAAAATTCTAATTTTTTGCATATTTGCATTCCTTTCTTCATCTCATGTAACACAGTTTAATTGTATACACCAGGGGTTTTCATTGCTAAAAGGATCGTTATTAATGAAATATATGTTGTGCTAGACGTTATTGTGGCTGTAGCACATTCTTCCAGTGAACTGAAATATGTGCATCCCTTTGCCTATTTTGCCATTAATTCCCTGTCTTGAAATAATCTTAATGCTGGAAAATATGATAATTAAGATGATTACCACAAGTTAAAACAAGATAATGCCCTGTCTCATGCACCTAAGTAGTGGGGTTTTGTTCATTCTCTTTCTACTCCCCTCTTTCTCTCATCTTTCTCTCTTTTTACTTCTGTCCTAGGACATCTCACTTCCCACAGTTTTGGAACCATGGATATAGTTCTGCATGGACTTTAAGTAGTCTTTCATGAAGACATATTCTCACTGGTCAACCCTTTACATCAGATTATTCTTCTAAGATCTTCTTTTAACTGACATGTCTTTTATGGAAAGCTTTTTTTCTTATTTTATTTGGGGTGGTGGTGGCGATTAGTTTTTTGTTTTGATTTTGTTTTTAGTTTTTACCTCCAGAGTCAGGGAATATTCTTTAGTAGATTAACTCCATAAACTGTCAAAACCACCTTTTAATTTTCATGTGGTCTTGTATAATACATTAAAATTATGTCACTGCTTCATTGGTTATACTTTCCTTCCACAAAAATTTTTCAAATAATTTCAGTATGCTTTGCTGTCTTGATTGATATGTTGGTTGATACTTAAAAGAAGACGTCTTGTGCTCAAATGTAGGATAAATAATATTATACTGCTTATTGTCTGACTCAATCTTCAGACCAGAATTCTGCCTTGAAATCTTGCAGAGCTCAATTTTCCAAAAAAGTCTTAATCTTATGGAAATAACCAGGTTTGTGCTCATCTATCTGTAACATTGGTGTCTCACGTTGTATATTCTTATATAGCAGCTCATAATATTTTGGTACATCTAATTTTCTGCCATTTTCAGTTTTTTGTTTGTTACAAGGTAGTAAATACTTTCCCTAGGTCATCTTAACCTTTATCCAAACAAAAAGGTTTTGTGCATCTCAAACAGTTTGCTTCAGCTTAATTC
Organism: Mesitornis unicolor; assembly: GCF_000695765.1. Classification (NCBI taxonomy): domain Eukaryota; kingdom Metazoa; phylum Chordata; class Aves; order Mesitornithiformes; family Mesitornithidae; genus Mesitornis; species Mesitornis unicolor. Next base: position 5,469 of record NW_010199774.1, read on the forward strand.
TCTGAAAATTAAATCCACTATTTTATTTTTTAGAAAATCATCCCAGAAAGCTCATCTGTGAAATGAATACTGAAGAGGTATTGATACTTCTTATAATCTCAGCAAGCCTACAGGAAGAAGGGATCAAATTACTATCTTTCATGTCCTATCCCATTTGTGCTTCTCTTGTTGGATCAGGAGGTGATCTCAGAGTGTATCTTTATCTCATTTTCCTGGACTTAACAGTATTGAGCTTTCCTTGGGATAATGTCACTAATTATGAATTTCCAAATTAGTTGTTTACGCTTACTTGTCAGCATGTAATTGTGCAGATGATCTTCTTCAGTAGTTTTTTAATAGTCTACGATTAGCTGTTATTAGTTAATTTTCTACTTAAAGTTGCATGAGTGTTTTTTATTCAGGTCTATAGAATAAGCTAATAGTTCTTTTTTTTTCCAGAAAGTAGATACTTTTAGTATCAGTAAATACAATGTGTTTGTATTACTTTATTTTAGAGTATTTCTTAGTCTTACTTTTGAAGCATTACAGTGTAGCATCAGTACTCTGCTGAGTATTTTTACAGCATTTAGTCTGTTTCATTCTGTAATTACAAGCTGTAACTTTATTTATTTGTTCTCTTCCTACACTGATAGCTCACACTGAGACCTAACCCAAGGACTTACAGTATTCTGCAAAGTTGCTACAGGTTCTGAAAAGTGACATGGCTGCGACTATGCATGGTAATACAGAAACTTCAGAAAAAGCAGAAAGGTGTGAAATAATTGTTATGAGCCCAAGTTGTCATGTCTCTCACACCTGCAAGGCATTAGCAAGACTTCAGAGCACTTTGAAAGGGACAAGCTCAGATCAACAGGAGACAGTGCTCTAAAAAATTTAAGGTTTTAATTTCCAGGAATTTGGACAACTGGTAGAAAAGACAGATATGTGCTTTCTACTATAGTCATCAGAGTTGCCTTAGGGGAAAGTTGGCAAGAATAATACGTAACAGTACTTGTGGCTTACATGAAAGTACTCTCTTGAACTGCAGCTTGCTAGGATGCAAAAAGAAGGGAAGTACTCTAATCTTCATGGATTTGCTTTATTTCATGCAGGATTTTTTCCTATTTTCTCTTCTATGCTTAGGATTCTAGAAAGAGATCAGTATGTTTTCTAAGGGTTGTTTTTCATCTTCCAGAGTGCTGATAATGGATCAAAATCATACAATAAGAGCTTATAATCTTAACCATCGTATATCTGAAGTCTGATATCAGATTTTTTATCATGGAGGGGCTAAACGTATACCAAAATCCTTGGGGATTTCTTTACCCAGAGCACTTTCTTTGATGCTTACATACAGTATGGGAGAACCCTCTGGAACAAAACACTTTAACTCCCTCTCTTCTTCCCCTCACAAAGGAGTGTCAAAGTCATGCAGCCCCTGAGCAAGCAATGTGCCAGGGGGTGGTATAATGCCTGCTGGGCTAAACCAATACAAGTGAGAACAGAATTGCTTAAGAAAAATGAGCCCACAGATTCATTTTTCATACCAGCAAGGGAAAGACACATGAAATGGAAAGCAGCTCCATGTCAGATCATGGACATGATGGTATAACCATTTCTAAAAAAAATAGAAGGCATTATACAGAGTACTTTATTTTGCAGCATGACTTTGAGGGCAAATAAGGGTGCAGTATGGAGATATGGAAGAGTGCCAAGCCTGATGAGACATTGTCAGAAGAAACTAGGGGCAAGCCAATTTTATCCAGCCCTGGCTTATTTGTGTATATGCTGTACACATGTGCTTAAAGGATGGTAACAAAAAACAAGTTGGTTTTCACTTTTTTTCCTCCTGCCCCAAGTTGAAGATTCCTCTGAAAGAAAGGCACTTCATGCATACCAATGTGTATGCAGGCATATAGCTACTTTGGACAGTCAGGGATTAGGGCTCAAGTGTGACACGAGAATAAGCTAATACAGTGGTACAGGCACTGTGATGTGCCTTTTGAATAAAAGCTGATGTAAAAATATGCTTGTGCACATTGTGAAAGCAGGGCCTTGATATGTAGGTAGAAGAACAGCACTTAAATGTTGGGACACTTCTCAGAATTAAAACCACTTAGCTTTTCTCAGTATCCATTGCAGGTCTGTTTTCCTCATGATAACGCTAATGTTTAAGGTATTTGGGTTGAACCACCTGGGAACATAGAACATACGTGAATGCACATAAAAGCAGTCTCTAAAATAAAGGTTACTGCTTTTCCAAGTATTTTCTATTTTTTGTCAAATGTGAAATGGTATTTCCAGGTAAAGACTACTTAGAATTTGTGTGCAAAGTAAAGGTAAAAATGGAGGGTGAGTTAAATGGGCTGTATATCAGCTTCTTAAAAAGATAAAAGTTTGCTTCAGATAGTGTGCTCCCTAAAGCAACTTTGGCTTTTCAACAATAAAAAAACTGGAGTGGATCACAGATTGATGTAAATGGGTACACTTTTCTTTACTTCTATATGATATTTTTACCCAGTTATATTCTTCTTATTATTATTTATTTTCTTATTTTTATATTTATAATTGTGATTTCCCCGGATAAGAACTATAATTTATGAAGAAAAGAATAAGACTTGATGCACAATCTTCCACATATTAACCACACTTCTTCATTATTGCCCTGTGTGCTAGTCTTGGGGGCAAGCCATCTGTGCTTTATGACTATTCTGGCAACATTAATAAAATGTTCACACAGTGTTCTCGCTTATTGAACATACAAAACAGTTATTTTCACTTAGTTCTTTTGTTTAAAATATTCCACAGTGTACTCTCCAGTTGCAACTAAAAATCAGTCTTTGCTTACACACGTTGATGTATAATATTATCACTATTTCTCCCTGCACATTATTTGGAATGGAAGATTGTTGTTGCAGTTGTGATAATGGTTAACAAATTTCGACTTGCACAATATATTTTCTATATTTTCATTAAATACTAGACCTGTTACCTTTTATTTTCACTGACTTACCGTAAACTTAAAAATCCTGATGTGATTGTTCATGGAATAAGAAATACAAGGTGTGAAAAAATAAGGCAAGAGCTGATACAAATATTTATAAAACATTTAAGCTTTATTCTCTCTCTTTATTCTTTCTTTTGTTGTTGTTGTTGGGTTTTTTTGTGCTTTTTGTTGTTGTTTTCTTTAACCCTACAAGTAGAGATGTATAGTTCCATTCATATTGTCCAATCAATAAACACAGATACGTAATGGTACATTCTAAGACATGAGTATTAGCTCCCATACTACTGCTTTACCCTTATTTTATAACTTGAATTTTGCTAGGAATTCAGCCAGCGTGTGTTGATATTCCTTCCCTTTGATAACTCTTTCTACTTTTATGGCCCAGGTAGGAAAATGGTTGAGAATGTAAATACCTGTGGAGAAGTATGGAAAATAAACTCTTCAAACAGATCCAATACTTAAAGTAAGTAAATGATGAGCATAGGATTATCAAGAGTTTCCTTTAAAAATAAAAATATTTCGGTAAACAAATAAATTGCTAAAAATGTTGATTGTTAAGAAGGTAGCATTTTTCATAGCATGTACTGGTGTAAAAGGTAGTCATCCAGTGTTTATTAAGTATCTGTCAAGCCTATCTTTAATCAAATTAAAACTGGAACAGGAGTAAGGGTACGGTATATGATGCAATGCTATGACGCACACACAGTTAGAACTCCTGTTGGAATCAGACCAGTATCAGACCTGGAACCTATGGCACCTTTAGCATGATAAACCGCTACTGGTTGTGGAGTATATTAGAAGTAAATACAAACTCGATTTGTACTCAGTTTCAGAAACTTAGTTTAGGACAGCATGAATTTATCCTTTGAAAATTACCTCTGTCTCCAGTATCTATGCAGAGAGACTGTAGAGAAATGAACAGTTTAGACTGGACAAGATAATGAATTTGATAAAATTACTCTATCTTAAAGTGTGCTTCAAATGTTTTCAAATTTATTTGAAGGCAAAATATTTCTAGACTTTCATGTAAAGTTTAAGCTCAGTCTCAGGATTTAGGATGACATTTTTAAATGCACATGATTGATCTTGGAAGAAGAGTGTCATTGAAAGTCAATAAGATGTGTAATGCTAAAGTGCTTAGATTGCAGTTTTAAAGAAGTGCACAGTTTTGATTCACGTATTCCATATGATATATTGAGAATTACAGACCAAGGGTTTTTTTAGAGTAACAACATTATTCTGTTAATCAGGGAGGCAAGGAGCATTTAGCATTTTGAAATTAATCCAGATCTAAGTTTCATTTTTGTTACACTTTAGTGAACACAATGAATTTTTTTTCCAGGGCACTTTGATTTATGTGGATGCCTTACAATGAATGCAAATATGGTTCGGGATTAGTCAGATGTTCTTCTGGCTGGGAAACACAATTGCTGAAGGGAATCTCAAAGGCTTATTTTTTAGTCATGTCCTTCCACTTCTGAATGCATTAATACAAATTAAAAAAATGAAAAAATTACATGAAAACAATTATATGTGTTTATGTAACCAATAACACTTTTAGACATTCATATGAACAGCTAAATTTCTCAATTAATTTTTACTTGTTCTGTTGTTTCCATATGCATCAGATTTTGGATAACAGTGGCCTGTTTTTTAGGAAATTAAATTATCTGCAGACATGCAAAGGCATCTTTCTTCTTACTGGTACTTTTTTTTAAAAGTGAAATTTGTAAGTCAGACACAAATACTTCTAGGATATGTCTCCTCCTTCCCTACCTGGTAGTAGAATGGTATTAAAAACTGGCTTTTGTACCTTGACATAGTTTTGATTAAAGTTAGCAGAAATAATTCAGTTTCACTTTTCTTCACTGAGAGTTGCACTTTCTAATTCTTTCACACTAGCTTAGTTCCATTATGTTGTCACTTCTAGCAAAATAAGAAAATGATCAAATATAAATTATCTTTCTGCACATAAACCATGTTTTACAATTTATTTTCTCTATTACTTCTTGCCCTGTCACAACAGGCCTTACAAAAAAGATTGTCCCCATCTATATTATAGGCCTTCTTTAAGTACTGGAATGCTGCAATAAGCTCTTCTCGCAGTCTTCTCTTCTTCAGGCAGAACAACTAAAGCTCTTTCAGCCTGTCCTCATAGGAGAGGTGCTCCAGCCCTCGGGCTATCTTTGTGGCACTCCTCTGGACCTGCTTCAACAGCTCGATGTCCTTCTTACGTTAGGGGCCCCAGAACTGGATGCAGTAGTTCAGATGAGATCTCACAAGAGCAGAGTAGAGGGGCAGAATCACATGCCTTGACCTGCTGGCCACAATTCTTTTGATGCAGCCCAGGATATGGTTGGCCTTCTCGACTGCGAGCAGACATGTGCTTTCAATCACATCATCCCCCAGCCTATATTTATACCAATAATCGCCCTGAGCCAAGTGTAAGACCTTGCACTTGGCCTTGTTGAACTAGAGTAGTGAGTAGTTCACACAGGCCCACTTGTCCAGCTAGGCCAGGTCCCTCTGGATGACATCCTGTTCCTCTGTGTCAACCACACCACTCAGCTTAGTATCATCTGAAAACTTGCTGAAGGTATCCTCAGTCCCACTGTCTATATCACTAATGAAGATATTAAACAGCACTGGTCTCAGTACAGAACCCTGAGGGACATACCTTGCCACCACTTGCAATCTGGACATTGATGGATTGACCACTACCCTCTGGATGTGACCATCCAACCAATTCCTTATCCACCAAACGGTCCATCCATCAAATCTTTCCAATGTAAAAAGAAGCATGTTGAAGAGGACCATGCCAAAGGCCTTGCAGAAGTCCCGAGAGATGGCATCCATTGTTTTCCCGTGTCCACTGATGTAGTCACTCCATCATAGAAAGCCACTAGGTTGGTCAGTCAGGAGTTGCCCTTGGTAAAGCCATGCTGTCTGTCTCAAATCACCTCCCTGTCCTCTATGTGCCTTATCAGGTCTTCTAAGAGTATCTGTTCCATGATCTTCCCAGGCATGGAGGTGAGGCTGACAGGTCAGTCGTTCCTGGGATCCTCCTTTCTACTCATCTTCAAAATGGGTGTGATATTTTCCTTCTTCCAGTCACCAGGGACATCCCCCGACTGCCATCACTTTTCAAATTTCATGTTGACTGTCTTGGCAACTACATCAGTCAGTTCCCTCAGGACTCTGGGATGTATCTCATCAGGTCCAACAGATTCATGTGTTTTCAGGTTCCTCATGAGGTCACAAACCTTGATGTCACTGATGAGCTTGCATGCATTGGTGATCATCAAGTCCAGTATTGCATCTCTTTGGGTACGAGTGTCTAATTTCTGGCTTAAGAATCTATCCTCAATGCACTCCAGGAATCTCCTGGATTGCCTACAGCTCGCAGTGTTATTTTTCCAGTAGATGTCAGGGTGATTGAAACCTCCCAGAAGGACAAGAATGAGAAAGCGTGAAGCCTCCTCTAGCTGGAGCAAGAAGGCTTCATCAGTAGGCTCCCCTTGATTGAGTGGCCTGTAGTAGACACCGACCACATGGTTCCCACTGTTGCCTCAGTCTTTAATTCTTACCTGGAAGGTCTGACCTGCTTGTGGACATTCTTCAAGGACAGCTCTTCACACTCTATCCATTTCATGATGTAGAGGCCAATGCCTCCATCCTTCTTCCTCACCTTCTGAACAGCCTCTAGCCGCTGATAGCACATTCCAGTTATGGGATTCATCCCACAAAGTTTCAGTAATGCCAATCAGGTCATAGATTTCTAGCTGCATGGTAGCTTCCAACTCCTTCTTTTTGTTGCTCATGCTGCCTCTGTTTATGTAAAAGCACTTCATCTAGGCTGTTGGCTGTGTCATCTTCATAATGGAACACCTGTTAAGTCACTTGAGGTGTTTCATGGAAGTATCCTTGTTGCCTTCTACTACCTCAGCAGCCCCCAGATCATTTCTTCAACTGTGCTGCAGTGTTCCAAACATGCCTCTGGGAAACAGTCTGAGGGCCCATACTAGTATCCCATCCTTCTAACCATTGTGTGTCATCCCACAGCTTGTTTCTACTCACCCTTCACACCGAGATTAAAGCACTGTCAATAAGACCTGCAGGCTCCTGAGTAGACACCCTCTTACACCTATGAAAAAGGTGGCTCTCATTTGATGCCAGGAAGCCTGCTGCAGAGTAGGCTATCTCGTTGAAAAAAACGGAACTGTGACAGTGACACCTGCCATGGAGCCATGTATTAATGCATTGGATCTGCCTGTTCCTTCCAATGTCACTGCCCACAACTCAAATATGGATGCAGCAGTTTCAACCTACAGCTTCCCTTTCCATGAATACTAAATAATACCCAAAATCTAACTTTTCCAATTATTTATTATATTTTTAATGTAAAGCAGATTTGAAGATTAGGAAACCTCATATATGAGGTGCTACACATATGTATGATTGGATCTTGACCCAAACTCATAATAAGCATAGACTTTCAAGGATACAATACTTGATATCACACCTGCACTGAAATAAGCAGTGGTTCAGTCAAAGAGAATAGAAGCAAGAATTTCCTTTATGATTTCAGCATTTAGGAGTAAAGTAATCCTTTAAAATACAGCTATGCTCCAAAATGAAACACAGAATTTATGAGTTTACTTTACCAGTCCTTTTGCCTTTGTTTGCTCTGTTGAGTCTGCTTAGTTGTTCTACAAAGCAGTGTCAAATATTACTGATCAGGGAAGGAAGCTATCATTGCTTTAGAGAACTGTCATCAGGAAAATCTAGCTAAAAGGAAAGCTTTGTGATCTGGTTTTGATCGATGGGTGATATCCTTAGGACACACGTTCCTGTACAACTTTGGAGATAATATGTTTTTTATTTTAATATTTAAAGCTATATTTGTAATATTTATGCCTTTTTTGTACCTTTATACCTATTTGTGCCTTGCACATATAAAAACTGAAATAATTTTAATTTGAAGGTGCTAACTTTTTTCTCAACAAATTGTTTATTTCCCCTCAAATTCAGGCAAAGTAGTTTTGAAAAATAATATAAATTTTAAGTGTATATTCACATTGATAAAGATATCTTAACTTTCCCAATTTATTTAAAAATACACATTTAATCTTTGTCTATTTTATGTTCCACAGGATTTTTCATTATGTTCTCTACAAAATTTCTGTTTTCAAGTTGAGAAATCAAGTAGTTAGGTCCTATTTTCATGCACACCTTTGGCAGTTGGCTTTGTTTAGTTTTGCTGTATCATCTCTATAATGTTGTTTTTGTGGCATTATAAACTTCTTATGTGTACTGCTAGAAGACATTAAATGGCCCAGTGGCATATGTTATGTTCTTGCATATGCCTAATTTTCAACTTGAAATACCACACAGCAATGTTTGTGATAAACTACACAAAACAAGGTCAAAGCAGATGCCTGCTGGGATGAGTAATCAGCTTTATTTCATCGTCTTATATTAACAGGTATCATGGAGACAAAGCAATAGCTTTTATGAGAAGAGCTTCACATGTATCTCTGAAAAGTTATGAGGCACAAGACAGAATCAAGATATAATGACTGTAGATTTGCTATAGAGTGCCCTGTAGTTCAATTTACATTGCATCCTGAAGGGTACTGTGTAGGAAGGCCAGATTTTTCAAAACAAATAGGCTTGAAAGTACTATCTCATCACGAATGCTCAAACTGTGTGTGTTGCTTTTAGAGTTCCATCTCTGCTTTGGTTTGGGGTTTACCTTTTTTTCAGTTTTACCTCTCCCTTTACTCTTTCTGTTTTCTGAATAGCAAATATATGCATCCCTTCCACATATATTTCAACATTTGTGCAGCCTTAATTGTAACATGAAAAATGAAGGTTTGGGTTTGTTTTCTTTTTCTTTTTTTTTTATATTAGCTATACTGAAAATATTTTACCTCTGTATTACTTCTAATATCTGAAGAATAATCATACTACAGACATGGTAAACTGTTGGTTGAATAAGCAGGTACAGGCAATCTTTTAGAAGAATAAGCCATCAGATCTGAAAAAAGTACATAAATACATCTTTGCCTAAAACAGTATGGAGTAAAACCTAAAAAAACCTTATGTACAAAACCATAAATTATTTTTAAAAATTGCTAATAGTAATTCAAAGCTTTCTGAAAAACTTGAAAAGGTATAGCACTTATCAAGATTTGGAAGATAGCTACTCACTGAAATAAAAGAACACTCCATTCCAAGGATCAATGGAGTTTGTGTTAGAGGAAAATACATTGTGTTGGATAGGGCAGCTTGAGAGAGCTGAGGCTGCTGCTTCATCTTTGTGGCTCTGCGCTGGACTTTTTCAAGCAATTCCCTGTCCTTCTTGAACTGAGGGGCCCAGAACTGAACACAGTATTCCAAATGTGGTCTCACCAGAGCAGAGTAGAGGGTAACCTTTCTCGACCTACTAACTACACCCCTTCTGATACACCCCAGGATGCCATTGGCCTTCTTGGCCACAAGGGCACATGGTCATCGTGCTGCCCACCAACACCCCCAGGTCTTTTTCTGCATGACAGCTTTCCAGTCACTCATCCCCAAGCCTGTAGTGCTGCATGGGGTTATTGCGACCGAAGTGCAGGACCCGGCACTTGGCCTTGTTGAAGCTCATACAATTAGCCTCAGCCCATTGATTCAGCCTATTCAGCCTATCCTTCTGCAGAGCCTTCCTACCCTCAGGCAGATCAACACTGCCTCCCAACTTAGTGTCATCTGCAAACTTACTGAGGGAGCACTCAATCCCCTCATCCAGATCATTGATAAAGATGTTAAACAGGACTGGCCCTAAAACTGAGCCCTGGGAAGCACTGCTTGTGACTGGTTGCCAACTGGATTTAGTTCCATTCACCACAACCCTCTGTGCTTGGCCATCCAGCCAGTTTTTAACCCAGTAAAGCGTATGCCCATCCAAGCCATGCCAGCCAGTTTCTCCAGGAGGATATTGTGGGAGACAGTGTCGAAGGCCTTACTAAAGTCCAGGTGGACAATGTCCACATCCTTCCCCTCGTCCTATCCCAGAATAGCCACTTCTT
>NW_010199774.1:15558-18781 GCF_000695765.1 Mesitornis unicolor
AAGAGTTAGAAAGAAACTGAATAGAAAATACAGACTGTAGTGATCAGGCCTGGGGCATGGACAGATAAGCAACTGATCAGCAAAGTGTTTACACATGACCAGCAGTTTTCATTTGCTTATGCCTCTATTTTCCCACACTTGTTCCTCCCCAGATCACCTAGATCCCTCCTCCAAAGATCCCATAAGAAGTCCTATGCAGTCCTGAAATGCTCTTCCCCTGCATGTTGTAATGTGTCCCACAGCCCTACGCAACCCATACTAGGTCCAAAACGTGTTCTTTCAGCATTTATTTACTTTGATACGTTTTGCGAGTGGACTTTCACACTGAGGTTTTTTTGGGACAGCCCCAGATGGGCCTGGATAGGACTTCCCTTCCTCCAAGTTCTTAATTTGGACATGCTGGAAGGAAGGTATGCCATCCCAAGGGACCTGGACAGATTCTGCCCCTCTACTCTGCTCTTGCGAGACCCCACCTGGAGTATTGTGTCCAATTCTGAGGCCCTCAATATAAGAAGGACATGGAGCTGTTGGAGTGGGTCCAGAGTAGGGCCATGAAGATAATCAGAGGGTTGGAGCACCCTCCCTATGAGGACCAACTGAGAGAGTTGGGGCTGTTCAGTCTGGAAAAGAGAAGGCTCCACAGGTACCTTATTGCAGCCTTCCAGTTCCTGAAGGGGTCCTACAGAATGGACTTTTTACAAGGGCAGGTAGCGATAGAATGAGGGGGAATGTTTTTAAACTGGAAGAGGGTAGATTTAGACTGGATATTAGGAAGAAATTCTTTACTGTGAGGGTGGTGAGACACTGGCATAGGTTGCCCAGGGACGTTGTGGATGCTCCCTCCCTGGAAGTGTTCAAGTCCAGGTTGGACAGAGCTTTGGGCAACCTGGTCTATTGGGAGGTGTCCCTGCCTGTGGCAGGGGGGTCAGATTAGATGATCTTTAAGGTCAGTTCCAACCTAAACCATTCTATGATTCTATGATTGTGCCCTTGCACTCCTCTGAGTTTGTGGAAACAAGCCTTTGATGGGCTGGTGGCTCCTGTGAAAGGCTCGGGAGGAGCATAGTCAAGGTTTGTTTCCCACTCCAGCTATTGTCTCTGTGTATACTTTGTGGGTGTACAGATGAACTTTTATCACAATACCTAGCAAGCTGTAGGTGATGCATGTGCAGTTGACCAGTGACTGCCTACTGAGCAGTGGCTTGTGAAGTACCTGTTAAGCTGATGGGGAGCATATTCATTCTTTTATTGTTGAAACACTAGTCCTAGATATTGACATTGTGTATCAATAAATACTTGTGTACTGTGTAAATTCTATATGCTCCTGCCTAAGAGCTTATGTACATGTCAAAGATGCTCAAACAAAAGTGACCAATGAGGGCAGAGCTGCAGACCAGATTGTCCAAGTCTGTCTTAAATGATGTTTTTACAGATAGCAGCATTTTTCTATCAGACACATGGTCACAGAAAAATATGAACTTTCAGAGTTTCTTTTGCCTGTGTGATAGGGAATCTCAGCAGTGGAGGAAGACTCCATGTGACATAAGACAATCTTTTTGGACAAGCAGCAGCACTTCAAACTCTTAAAGTCACCACCATGTCCTAGCATGCGCACAACTAACATTGAAAGATGCCTGAGGTAAAAAACAGTTTTTTATCCTTTTCTAAGTAGAGTGGAACACGATTGCATACTTAAGTTTGAGAAGCATCTGGGAAATTATTTTAATGAAGAGAAGAAGTGCTAACTGTGAGCTGCAAACAAACTTGCTTTGAAAGGCAAGTAGCAAATTGTGAGAAAAACTGCAAAGTGGCTGCAAAATTCACTTACTCTTTCAGCATTTCTTGACATTTACAAAGACACAGAATAAAACCTTCATAACAATAATATTCTGTCTTTGTTTCTGTGTATTAACTGTTCTTAAGCAGACAGTGGTTCTTCAAACTTTGTTTAACCATAGCAAAATATTCTAGTCTGGTGGAAGTAATTTGCTCAGATTTTATGGGACTGCTTTCAAAATAGGAACACCATACAGGAATATTTCAAAAAAGAGCTCATAAGAATTAACCGAGTTCATGCAAAAGGTAGCAGAATTTATCCGTATTCTTCCTCTTCTAGAATGTTTTGGAAAAATTGTTATGATGGATTTAAAATACTATAATTATATAAGAAAAAGCTGTATGCAAACCACATCTAGTCCAAAAGACTTCAGAGACCTATTTACTATGCTAAATTTCATGCTTTTAAAAATGTGATTAACCCTGGATTCCCTCTTATCCCAAGTGAATTGTATAATGGGCCTCTTTAGCACTACAGCAAGAATTAAGTTTTCTTATTTTTTTCTAAATGACTGGCCAATCAAAAATTTGCTTGCCCAGAAAAGAATACTGAGCTATTTGTGAGTGAAGCCCTGGAACATTCCCTCCATCCTGGGAGGCAGAAAGGGAAAATGACAGGTCAGGTAAGGTCCTAATTCACCTAAGAGGCAAATTGTTCAGTTACAGAAACTAGAGGTTTTGGCAGCAAGCCACTGCCTGCATTAGGGTCATAAAATAAATAATGGGTCATAAGATAAATTGTGGATGTGAAAGCAGAAGCCAAATGGGAATTTTTCTGGAAGGCCAGACTGGTCAAGACCAAACATGTTTTTATCACCCTGCCTTAAATCTGAGAAAAACTGGAGCTATTTAGGCACACACTGGTCTAATTCCAGTACAACAGACAGCTTTTTGTCCACCCTCTGAACTCAAAAATTGAGTTGAAGGTTGATGGACCTTAAGCTCTAGGCTTTGATCTATATGAAGATATATGCAAACCCAGCAAGCTGGATTTCTTAAAGTTTTCTCAAATACAGTCTGTAATTGACATAAATGACAGAAAAGATTTTGTTATTCCCTAACTGGAGTTTCTAAAGTCTACCCTGCACTCAAGCAGTAGATGCAGCTTATGTCTGGTTATGACATATGTCAAATTACAGTTGTAACTTTCTGTTTAAACCTGCATTACATATCTGAGCTTTTTTTTACATGAGTGTCTGACCCAATGTTTGTAGTTAAACCAAGTGGTTTCTTGCAGGCAAAGCACAAGATAAAATAAAGAAATTATGATAAACAGTACAATTGCCTTGATACTAGAAATAATTGTACCATAGATACAACATGTCATGTGCATGTTATACATATCTTACATATCTTAGTTACCGAGGCAAAGAGCTCCTGAGTGGAG
>NW_010199775.1:0-3410 GCF_000695765.1 Mesitornis unicolor
CAGATTTCACAAATCTAAAACTAAACTAGTTGCTATGAGGGAACACAGAGCGTCCCTCTCAGCTACCTTGTCTCAGGTTCCAGCATGCCACCAGGCATCTATTCCTCCTCCGCACTGTGAAAGTTAACTGAACTTTTATGAGATCTAAAACTATTTTAGAAATTTTCTACTTTTCATTTTAAACAAGTGAATAAAATATTTGAGATCTTAATGAAGCGTATCCTTTCATATTGAATACGATGTTTCATTTCACCTGAAATAGTTGTTACCTAGCAAAAAGGTAAAAAAAGGTCCATTTGTATTAAGTGAAAATGATTCTTTTTACTGTTTAGATCTGCCAGGAAACAAAGAAACTAATTATTCACATAACTTTAATAGAAACATCTGGAAAAGCTTTGGAACAATGTACAAGCTCACCCAAAGTAACTGGACCTATAAACCATATTTGTCAGCCTTTGTCAGGACTGGAAAGTTGCATGGAATTCCCTTACGTTAACAAAAATCACAACAGTATCCTCTAATAAGAACAAGAGCAGAAATTAAAGATTAGAAGAAAAATATGTCACTTGAGATGTGTACGTTTCTCCTGGAACGATAATTTCTTCTTTTTTGTATTTTCTGTTTTTCTTTCATCTGCATACGGAATGTGAGCTTGACAGATCCCTCATGGATGAAAATAAAACCCATGGCTTGGATCAGGAAATCCAGCCGCTTCACACAGTTCAGTCGTAGGCTGGGAGATCGTTTCATGACGAGCATCACCACACTGACCCTCAAGGCAAAATTTCATTCACATTTAGGAGGCTTTTCCTGGCTGCAGGCTCCTGTCCTCAGAGGCAGAACTGTGCTGCCCAAGGCAGCAAACACCAACTGATTTCTATCCAGATGATGTTGCCCACATTTGATGATATCCAGAAGGTTCTTGTGTTCTTGTTAAATGTTTCTACAGCTCAGATATGTTTCTAAGCATCTACAAACACTGGCGGCTTGTTAAGGAGGAGGAAACCAGCTCATCAGCGTTATACTGAACTACCTCTAACATCCGATTATTGAATTGTTTCAGAGCAGTTTCTGGCAAACTAATACTTCTGTCTCCCACCTACTTGAAATCAGCACTTAAAAGTTACTCCACAACATTACTTGTAAATAAAATAACTCCTAGAAAGGCTGGGAGCAATTATTCACTGTCAGCTGAAGAAGAGCAGATCTGAATTAATCAGACTCCAGTGATGGAGTTTTAACAAAATCTCTCAGAGGCCCTACTCCTGATAAAGAAGGCAAAAAAAGCCTCATCTGAAGTTGAAAGAAAAGAGCACTCTGACTGAACTGTCTGCTGCAATAAGACAGTCAGGGAAATGTGTTTATACTGTCTGGTAGTGTTTCACTCAAATGTCAGGATCTTTCTAGAACATTTGATTAGAAGTGGCCCCTTCAAAAAAAATGGTGTAGAGTGGAACAAAGGTATAAAAATAGAGAAGAAAGAGAGCTGAGAAGCAGGACTGATTTCAAATAAGTGACGTATTTTAATCTACTGTATTATTTCGGACTTGGATATGATTAATTTTACTTAGTATCAAAGATCACTTCTCAAGATAGTGATAAAGTAGCATGTAAAACTTCTGCAAGATATAAACCACATTGTTGGGAAGAGGGGCATTCTAGTAAGTCATAAAGCAAGAGCATAATGAGCATTATAAAACAAATAGCAGATTTAATTCATATTTATACCCATGGGCTGAGAATCTTCCAGTTAGTTACTTTTTGTTTCACAAAAGGGATATTTAACATGCTTCACAGCTTTCCGGTGCAGCAGATAAAGTCCTAAGATAGCAATTTAGGGTTGGTTACACTATGGCACATTATGAGAGTTATACAAAACTAATACAGGGAGGCACTGGCACAGCCAGGAGCAGAATCGGTGTTTCCCAGGAATAAGGCAACATTCTTCCCAAAAGGTCCGGTGTAAAAGAACACGACTCTACACGAATGCTTGGGAGAAAAAAAGGGGGGGGGAAGTGCATTTAGTATTCATCTCAATGATTCTCCACGGCTTTGTTTATGTGGATACCAAGTGGAGAAAAGAGTGAAGTGACAAACAGCATTTATAAATCTATTAGGTTTTCATGGGCAGGTCTTCTCTGTCAGCTGAGAACCTGCCTATACTTTTAAACTGTGGGAGACATTAATCAGTTAATGCCAGTGGTTTATTTCACCATCACTGAATAAACTATACTAGAGCTTTCCTATTCCACACACCTTGCATAATCTTGCCCTAAAGAAGAGCAACATTCAGATGCTGATTCCAAACAGTCTGCCACATGTTTCTGTTGCTTCAGGTCACCATTTACTGCCTGCGCAGTGCAGACTCAACTCAAAGAATTTCCAGCAGGATTTACTGCCTTCCTGGAAGACAAAGACAGAACAAATTAAAAAAAAAACCAACCATGCACTAGAATAGGCAACCAACTACAAGGTAACTTAGCAAGAAGAAAGCCCCAAGGTTCCTCTGTCTTCCAAGCAGCACAGGTAAGTGAACAGCCAGACTTTGCCTCCTGGGAATTAAAGTCTCTTGTACCCCAGGAACAGAAGGAAACTTTGGAACTGTGATCCTCTATGAACTAGGATGCATCTTGACATAACTCTTTGAAGTCTTCTCTAACCTTTGAAAGCAGGGACTAAGGGGGAAATTATCTTGCTTCCTCTTCCCTTTGACTCTCCAGACCCTCACAGCTCTGGCAGAGCATTACAGAACAGATTACAGACCAAGCAGAAATATCCAAAGTAAAAGCTACACAACATCCGCTTCAACAAATAGGATAAAGACTGTAAACAGTACCAGTAACCAGAAGATTTTTGCCTTTTGTACAGGAGAGATTGGAAAAGACTTCTCTGTTGAGTAGAAATAATGACTTGAGTTCTATCTGTATTTTACTATTGACAATAAAGACACATGAATATTTCTTTCTAGCACTGTCATATTAATACTTGACTGTTCATTCCCTGTATATTGTCACCCTCACGTTTCAACTGGCTCAACTATTCTGTGGTGAACTGGAGTGGGGAACTCACAGGAGTTATAGGCAACCCAAAACGCACACACACCAAAAGAAGGGTTATATTTAACGCTGATCAATCTGGCTACTTGGAGAGTGACCCCAACCCGGGGAGGAAGGGAGCTTCAAGGTAGGAACCACTCTAGCTAGCACTGCAACTGGAAGAAATACTTCTGAAACTACAATCCCACAAAGTAGGTCCTACAAATTTATGTGAAATTCATAAGAAATACTGACTTTGTAGTGATCAAAGGAGATTTCTAAAATAGGTAAGACATGGAGCAATACTGCATTCATTTATATTTGCATGGCAATATTATGATCTTAGCTTTATTCCGGTCTCCAGCTCCCCAGCTC
>NW_010199776.1:0-16257 GCF_000695765.1 Mesitornis unicolor
ATATTATTATATGTTCTCTACTTTCTATTTCTTCATGCTATTACCAGTGCTGCTTTCTGATGCCATGCCATATCATCCAACCTTCCCTTTCCCTTCCCCATCAGCTTCATCTTTCACCGATCATGCATAACCATATGATCTTTAAAGTGTTTCAGCTGGTCTGTAGGTCCAGGGATTTATTATTTCACCCCTGCACAGCTGGTATTGGAGAAAATGTTTATTGTTAAAAGTCAAAGTTATTGATGGGGATTATCTGTGATGGTCCTTGTTGACCAACAAACCGTTTCTCCTCATGACACAAAGGTATGGGGTCTGTTCATGCTGGAGCATGGATGGCTGATCCATCTGATCCCACCCAGCTGCCCACACTCAGTGCTAGAAGACCTTATCTTTTTGTCCTGTCACTCTGAACTTGCTCAGCATTGCAAAGTCTGACCACCCAAAGGGGCAGGATGCATTTCTAAGAGACGGTAGGACCTGCTGGGCTGATTACAGGTATGGGAACTTAGACTTCTTGGTCTTTAACTGTCACTGAACACGCTGCTACTGACTCACTCCTAAATCTTTGCCAAGTCATTAGTGACTGGCACTCCCCACCTTTTTCCAAGGGTTGTTGTGAGAATGGTGTCTGTGCCACGCACTGGAGGTGGGTTGCTAAAAATGAAATGCTTTGTATTATAAGAGCATTTAGTGTGGAGGCACTGGCTGGAGTAATAGTCCTAATTTTTGGTGTTGGTGTCTGATGAGGGGACAGGGAGGCGAGATTTTCCCACTTCCAAATCTCTCAGCTTCCTTTGAAAACCTCACTTATCATCATTACATCCCTGACTGGTAAAACAAGGTCAAAGGATGAGTACAGATATTTCATCAGCTGACATGTCAGCCCTTATATGAATGCAGCCTCTTGTGTCACAGTATCATTTGGATTTAGGGTTTATTTAGAATGTGCCCACGCAGGAGAGAAAAGGACTTTTTAAGAAGAGATCTCTGTCATAGCTGGTGTCTCCCAACATCCAAGGAGTAACCACCATCCCCAACAGCAACATCAAATAAAGAAGAGGAGCTGTACAGGAAGAAGAAAATCCCCAGTATGAATGTGACAACATGGCCATGTTCAGCACTAAGAACAGGATCTTTTGCACAGTTCGAAAATACTGTGATGTCCAGACACAGGCTTCAGCTCTCCCTGTTGCCAGCTATGTCATGGTAAGTTTGATCCAATGGGGGATTTGACAGCCCACTTCCATTTCCCCTTCTTCATGTGAGCTTTCTGGGTTGGGAGCAGTTCCACCAATGCCACTGGGTCTACTCATAAGCTCAGAGGTCTGCAATGAGGGGTAACACAGCTCTGGTGGTTTACTGTGAGCTATGGATTGCTTGTAAACAGTCTTAATTGCTGTTTCAGGGTGCCTTGGAAACAGCTCCCTAATCGTGACTGTTGTGTGGAGGAGATGTGGGCCCAAGGATAAGGGAAAATGGATTGAAGGGATCTTCATGCTTTCTAAAATGCCAGCTTTCCCAGTTTGCTCCAAAGAAACCAACGGCAAGAACCAGCCGCCAGAAAAATGATGGATGAGGAGCAGTGGCAGATCTTAGCAATCTGTGAGAGCACTGAGAAATAAAAACCATTCTCTCAATGTTGGCAGTTCAATGGTGTAAGAGATGGAAATAGGGAAACATTTCTGAAACCTGTTTGATGTTACCTCCCACATCAACCTTTTCTGAGACATGCAGCAATCTCAAGCCCCTCAGCAAAGCTGGGTCTTCCCAGATCTCCTTGGGGAGCCAGAGACCTGCATGTCCTGCCTGGCTCTGGGAGAGGTGGAGGGCTGGGTTTCAGCAGAGGGTGAGGAGCACCCTCGATTGTGCATGGTGGAGGGGAGCTGTCTGCCATCAGTTAAACAGCACCCAGGAGCCCTTGATGGTGCCAGTGCAGCATGGTTAAGATGGGGCAATCCTGAGAGTAGTCCTTGGCCATTGGACTCACCTGCTCCTTGGCCTGGTTCACGATTTAGTACCCAACTGAGGAGCAGTTCAGCTGTGGCCACCTTGTTTGGAGCCAAGAGATTCATCAGCAGGAACATAAGCCAGTGGGGCACCTTTTGTTTAATGAAACAGTACTTGGAGTCGCAGGGCAGCAGATGTTCTTGCCCCTGTTGCCCCTGCTCCCTTCCCTCTCCCCACGTCTCATCACTGATCAGACTCCTCTTGGCTCCTTCCCATTTAGTCTTCAACGCCCTCGCCACCCCACCAGACCCCATCTACCCACCATGCCACTATTCCTTCTTTTCTTCAAAATAATTTTCCCTCCATCTTCCCTTCCAGCTTTTCAGTGTCTGTCCCACAGCTGCTTCTCCAACCCTTTGCTTTCTCCCACCTGTCCCCCTCCAGCACCTTTCCCCTCCAGGTCATCCTAAATACCCAACTCTACCAGGAACCATCTTCTTCCCATCCTCCCCAAGTTACTGTCTCGTCTTCGGTCTTGTCTCTTTTGGACTGTAAGCCTTTTTTTTCGCCTGTACTGTGTGACAACACTGACTGCTTGGAATAAACGATACCTCACCCACCGACTGGCCTTTCTCTCTCTCATTTCTTGGTGTGGCTTCAGTAGATGTGTCTGCAAGTGCACTGTGTGTCTGTCCTCGTGGCCAGTTCAGCAGTCAGTCTTGCTGCTGTAGTTCTATCTGTAGTCTTTTGGGGATGGCTCTGCTCATGTTTTTGTTCCATGGTGCCTACCTTTCCTTTTTACAGCCACACAGACAAGTTTTGTTGTCTTATGTTAGAGCCCTGCATATTCAGTGCTGTGTGACCTCCTGTCCTTTGCAATTCTCGTGCATCTAGTAAAGAGGCTGGCCTTTCTCCAGCTTCGTGCAGAGATGTCCTGGGCTGGCAGGTGGCTCAATAAGTGCAGCAAATGAGGAGAATGAAGGAGAAATCTTGTAGCCCAGAGCAGAAGCAGCTTATGTTAAAGGAACTACAGAAAACAGTGGGCAGAAGAGTGTCAGTGGAAACCCAAGCAGATGCACCTCTGAAGGGAAGAAGCAGAAGCTGGCTTAGCAACAGGACATGTTTCAGAGATGGATGCCCAGAAGCCTTCTTGTGGTTCAGAAGGTGCCCTGAACATCTGCTTCCTCCATCCCAGGCTAGAACTAGACCTGCCCGTGGTCTCTTCAGCCTGTGAGTACGGCAGGGATGCAAGTCCCAGGTGACTCCTTGCTCCCTCATTGTCCTAATTTATTGCCTGAACATGCTAGTTTGGTCTGTGCTGGCTGGTGCTATCGGTGCACATGGAGATGGTGCTTCTTCCCAGCTGCTCCACGCACACATGGAAAGATGCAGGAGCAGCTCAGTTCCTCCATCCTTACTGTGACCCTCACTGCAGGTAGTGTTACCCCATCCTTCTAGAAAGCAAAGGAGACTCCTTACCATTCTGAGTGAGGAGCTGAGCTCACAGCATGGCCATCAGTCTGGTTTCATGGGCCATTGGCATAAAATAGGTCTGAAGACCTATCTCAAAGCCAAACTGAAGCTGGTTTGAGATATGGATGGGAGAAGAATCAACCAGTGCTTGGTGCCCTGGGCTTCCTTCAGTGCTGCTGTGCAAGAGACAGAAGAGAAGAAATGTGTGAGGAGGTCCAACCCTCCTCAGTGAGGAGCCTGGAGATTTCACCTAGGACAAGTGAAACCTGCAGCTGAGTGTGCTTGACATCTCCAAGCTCCAGGGATTTCAGTGTAGATTCTGGAAAGAGACAGTGTGAAAGAGGATCCCTTGGTGTAGGCAATGCCCTGCATTCTTTCCCATGTGTCACCATGGCCTGCTCCCACCTGCCATACTTTCACAGTGCTGCCGCCACCTCCTCTAAACTCTAGACTCCCAAGAGTGAAAAAGCTCTAGAAAAACCTAAAACAGCAGCCGAAAATCTCAGCTGCACAGGTTTAGGGATTGAATGGTATTTACAATAATATTCCAGCGAAGAGGAGACCATGCTATTTGTACTCATGATGGTCATCATTTCGTTGTTTCCAGACATCAGGTGTGGCCTCCAGGAAATGAATCCCTGTTGAATTTCATAGTCTCCCTGCATCTCTCTCTCAGCTGTAACCAGAACAATGATTTGTCACCTCCAATCCATCTCTACTCCATTTCTCATGTTATCACATCACATAATTAAATTCTCCTACGCACATGGGTTTCACCAGGCAGTGGTTTGTCACCAGCAGCCCTTGTAAAGGCAAAGATCTCCATCCTCTTTCGTTGCTTGGCTAAGACAAAGATGATTTGTAAATGTTGCTGTTTCTGTGGTAGGTCTTGTTACTGGTCAGGCTCAGGCTTTCCTTTCATCTCTCCAATCTGCATCCTCGCAGCTCACTCCTCCCAAGGCTGGTACCCAGAACTGGATGTCGCTGTGCAGCCCTACAGAGAGAAACCAGGACTGTTCTGGTGAGAGGCTGTGCAATGCTCTGTTATCCCTGGATACCAGTTCCTTGGGAAAATAACATAATTGCCTCCCCCTCACACTCCTTCCAGTTTAAAACAGGTTCAGAATGACCTTTACTGTTAAGGACAATGACACAATTTTCTGTATTCGATGCAAACAAAGAGGAAGCCAGGAGATGGGGATGGGACAGAGCCTCTTTCTCCTCTAGAAGGAAAGCTGAAGGATGCACACACTCATGAGAAAAGAGCCAAAGCAATAAACAGAAGAACAGATTAAAATTAAGAAATATGCACCATGCAAACATGCACCAGCTTTCATGGCTGCCTCAACAGAGAGATACCACACCATGGCTGCTGAAAAGGGTGAATTCCCCTGGTAACTCTGGCATAGGCTAAAGGAAATGCTGATGAAGGGTGATTTCAAGCACTATATGTTGCACCAGGGAGAGATTATGTTGGCTTTCAAACTCTATTCTGAAATGCAGGGCAATAGCGAGAGCAGGGTGGGACACCACGCCCAGGGAAGAGGTGGGATTAGCCTGGCATTGACCCATCTAGGACCTGGAGCACCACAAATGTACTGGCACAGGAAGACCTGAGCTTAGGCACTATAGTTACTGCATCCTTCCTTACAGACCAGATGTGGAGACATGCTTAGAGGGGGTGGCTTGGCATCTGGAGCAGTTATTGGCAGCTTTGAACCTGCAGAAGGTTTGAACCTTCATGTCCAAGTGCCTTTGGGCATGGCCTCCACTGGCAAGAACCTTTGGGCATCTCCAGAGGCCAGGCAAGGGGTCCTGTCCTGGCATATGTCTGATCATCAGCAGTATGGACCTGGTCTGAGCTGACAGTGGGGCATCTTTCCAAAGAGGAGCTGCCCTGCATTTTCCCTTAATCCCTTGACTTGAGGTGCTGGGCTAATCTCATTGCCATAGGAACTGGCAGGTTGGAGGGACTCTACAGTTTTCCCACACGTGAGAACACAGAGGAAAGCCCATGCTGACTTCTGCCAACAGCTTCTGGTGGCAAATGTCTCTTCACTATAAGCACGAAGGGCAGGACAAGGGTGAGTATTTGAGACAGAACTGTCCTGCCAGGGCTCTTCAAGCAGTCCTGCCCTGTAAGCATCTCGCACAGCGATGGTTGGTCTCACATGTCTGGGTTGGGCTGGTTTCATGGGCCAAGGAGATGGTAACTTGTACCTGTTCTCCTGGCCCTGGTGTCAGCCTCTCCTTCCCTGCTTTAACCTGCAGGCTGGAACCATTCCTTACACAAAGCCAACTTCAGACTGAGGGACAAAGGGTGATCTCCACAGTCCGTTGATGAAACTGCTGTGTAAAGCTGCCCATTTTAAAGCTGAGCAGCTTTTCTGTGCCTCTCCATCTGCTTTCTCCAGCCTCACAGATCCCTCCCCATCTATCATACATCTCTCCTCATCCCTGGAGATCCTCCTCCTTTCTGTCTCCTAATGAAGATTAATTCCCTTCTCTTTCTTCCCCATTTCTCCCTCTGCACTTCAACAAGACCCAGCCTTACCTCCAACACCCTGGCAACATCTACCCTAATTCCTAGGCTTTTTGTTTTCTTTATGCTCCATCCAAGACTACCCCAGGTACAGAGCTGGCCCCAGAGCTGATCCCAACAGGCATCCAATGCCTTGGTGCCACCATCACCATCACCTCCTGGTATCTCCTGGGAACATTGAGGAGGAGAGATCATCTCAGATTGGGGATAGCATGTGTTAGCTGGGCTTACTTTCCTGTCAGTTTTTTTAACAGGCACTGGGATCTTCCCGAGCAGCACAAGAGCTCGGCTCCCTTGCATTACAGTGCTTTCACCATCCACCTTGAGGGAAACAAACTGCTTCTTTGTGAGACAATTTTACAGCGAGATGCTCGTTCAATGCAGGTTATAATCAATTGGCAAGCATTTTCATAGCTGATGGGT
This sequence comes from Mesitornis unicolor, assembly GCF_000695765.1. Classification (NCBI taxonomy): domain Eukaryota; kingdom Metazoa; phylum Chordata; class Aves; order Mesitornithiformes; family Mesitornithidae; genus Mesitornis; species Mesitornis unicolor. The sequence goes on from NW_010199776.1 coordinate 6,386, forward strand.
GGGCCTGATCCTGGTCCTGTTGAACCAGGGGCTGGTTAGAAAGTCAAGAGCTCCAGCCCTCTTAATTTTGGGTTTCAGACCAGGAGCAGGTTCACCAACCAGCCTGAGGACATACCAAACGTGTGCGGGCTGCTTGGGGAGTGCTTTGCAGAGCCACTTGTCACGGGGCAAATTTCAACTCAGGGTGGGGTGGTATTTTGCTTTGTGCACCAGCAGATTGCTCTGGCAGCTTTGCAATGATGCTCTTTTTCTGCTTCCAGGACCCCTGAAAAAAACACTGGTGCTACAGACCAAGAACCAAGTACCTTAGTACAGGACCAACGCACATGAAGTGGAGCGCTTTCTTCTGAGTGGTGGTTGGAGCAAACGTATAGTCTGCATGAAATGTGTATCTTCTGACTGGCATTCAATAAAGCTGATGACCAGAGTTGAATGACAATTTCTTTTGTCTCTGAGAAGTTGCTGTCCCTAGGATCTGTGTAATGCAGATAGCATGACTGTGCCTTGATTTATATTCAGTAAAGTCAGAGAAAGAAAACTGATCAAATTCTCCCTTTATTCATAGCTGTGGAAATGGCATGGGTTTCAATGGTCTTTCTAGCTTACATGGGCAACACAAAGATGAGGTTCACTTCCATAACTCATGGAAGCTTCATATTGAATTTCAGAGATTATCACAGAAGCCTGGTTGGTAGGATAAACAGCTCTTTTCGGAAATCCTTAAAAGATGTAATGTACTATAAATTCTTAACCTCTGTCAGGGACTTGCATTTTGTGCAACATCTGGCAGATCCCTTTGTCATTGTGCCGTAGCCAAGAACATCTCGGACCTTCTGAGGCTCATAACATTCAATTTGTTCTATTTGCCATTTAGAGCAAATACTGGACAATACACCAAAACTTGCTGGCAAATTAGTATTTCTCAGCATATTTTCCAAAAGTTTCATTGAAAAATTGTAAAGTATGAATTGGAAATGTAGGAGAAATGTAGCTGTGTAATGGGATTCACAGATCTGGTTGTTCTGTACACCCATCTTTTCTAGGTGAGGCTCCCTATGTCCATGTATGCAGCACAAGATGGGAGATGTAGTCCAGCCCCATAGCCTGTCCCGTATAGATGGCTAAAAGTGCACGAAGTACCCAGATTGGAGTTCCAGCCAGTCTCTGGCCCAGCACACTCCAATAAATACTACATTTAGGCCCTAAAGCCCTCCAGAACCAGAGGGTCTGGTTTGCTGGGTCTAATTCAGAAGGAATCTGACTTGGGCTTGGAGAAGTCATTCAAGTATTTCCAAGTGAAAATGCAAGCCCATGGTACACCTCTTCCTCCTCCTTTATAAATACTCCTCCTATACAGACTTCTGTTCTGTGCAGAAGTAAATCAAGTGTGACTCCAACCATAGATGAACCAACTTTAAAATGCATGCATGTTTTAGGAGATACAATCTCCTTCACTTATAGAGACCCTTGGTTGCTACTGCTATTCATTATTCATATTGTACCACTCCTAAGGCACCCTGTGGTGAACAAAATCCCAAGAGCTGCACAGGTGCAGGACAAAAACACAGGGACCCACCCAAAGGACCTTGAAGGCAAAGCAGAAACCTAAAATAGCCTGATGTTCACATTGTGGTGTGTTTTCTTCGGCAACGAGAAGATTGGAAAGAACCTCCTTGCTAAAGGGATAAAATACAGAGGAATATTTGTAGCTACAGCGTTTGTACAAGCCAAGAAGAAATTAGAGTAAATCCAATCACTGAACCATTGCAAAGCACCTCCAAAAAGATGTGAATAGCAACTAATGAAATATTCAACACAAAGGGAAGTAGATTACATGCCTCTGAATAATTGCGCTGAGTGTGTGCCTCTCTCAGTAGCTAAAGGGTCCTTGTTACACATGATTAAGTAATTAACTTCTTTTTGTGTATAATTACCACGATCACACTATTATTAGAGAGGAGCCCAGTCCAAAGCTCCAGCGCCAGACGTCGGTGGCCTGCAGGAGGTTTTTGCTCCAGATCCCTGGAGCTTCTGGTGTCCCAGGGAAGCAGGACCTGGTGGGTGACTGGCTGTTGCTCTCTGATGTCTCGGGGCCCATAACTTCTCTCTGAATCAGATGCATCCAAGGAAAAAAGGCACTACAGGTCCATTCAGTCAAGGATCTTATCTATATGCAATTATCTGTAGTAACCCAGGCATCCATGGTGGAAAATGTGAGATAAAAAGGCTTGTTTTCCCATCAGTAGCTGATTTACAGGGATCTGGCTTGGAGGAACAGAAAAGCCAACCCTGACTGTCACCAAAACACTGACATATTTTCTGCCTTTTTAGCTCCCTGAAGCAGCTCAGCACAAGAAGAGAGCAGGAACAAATTGCCACCAACTTTCATTTCACCTATGGAAACTGCGGGGAGATGTATCCAACATAGGAAGAATCTCGCAGAGGTAGTTTTTGAAATGGCAGAGTTGATTTAAATGCTGACCCAGATCAAGGCAGATGCTCACTGTAGAAAACATTTACATAACTCATAAATAACCACAAATTTTTCCACCAGACTCGGTATGATATTTCAGACCAACCAAAAAAAAAAAATTCAAATTTAATCCCATATAGAAACACACTGTTCTGATTTGCAGAACTCAGCATTTCCCCATTCTCATCCCAAAATTTTCATATTGCAACAAGCTGGAATATTTACTCTGTTAATTATGTTAATAATTTCTACATCTTGACAGATTCTGTTCTCCATTGTTAATATTTCCCTCCCCTTCCTTCTGGTGTCAACTGCTATCCTCAGACTCATGCTTCCTTCCACTTCTCTTTCCATTTAGCTTCTCTTCTTCTACATATGTCCCACTCAGGTTCCACTCACTCTCAAAAATAATTGAGTTACATGCTGCTTTATTGCCCACCCAACATATTATACATTTCCTACCATCTTCCCTTTTTAGATTGCAAAGTATCTGTGGCTGGGAGTTTCCCTCATTTTATGCTACTCACTGCTCTTTCACTTATCCTGAGGTATTACTGTAATAGACGTGATTAATAGGAATTATCCTCCCACCAGCAAGACTAATTCAATGCAGCTGAATTTTGCATGACTGCCTTTATCTGTGGTGTACTCAGTACTTCCTTACAGCTCTGGCTGTGCTTTGTATCAGCAGCGGTGCAAATCTGTAAGGCTGAGAAGGGAATCCCCCAAGCAAGCAACACTAAGGCTAAAATAGGAGTAACACAGGAGACCAGAAATTAGAGCAAGGAAAGAAAAGGATTATTTCCAGAGCAGAAATTAAATGCAATGGAGGGAGATAGAGGCAGGAGGCCAAGTTTTCTGTTTTCTCCTCCAGGAGCTGGTCAATAGAACTGGTCAAGGAAGGATGTATCCCTTAGAGAAGAGGAGCAGCAGTACTGGAAAAGAAGAGGAAAGTGTTCAGAAGCGTGTTTCAGGCTGGATTTCACCCTTGGTAGGTCCCAGACTTCACAGCTTTGAGGAATTTTGCTGATTCTCAGGGAAAAAGCATTGCTCAGTGCTGTGAAGACATGTAAACTTCATGGCAGATGCTTTGCTCACCAGTGGGACTGTCAGCATGAACATGGATTAATGGTGCAAAACTCTTTTATCTGCTAGGTTATTTCCACTTAATAAGGCAGTGACTGAAGGAGTTTTGTGGCTAGGGAGAACTCCCAGACAGATCCATCAAGGACCAAGGCAGAACTGAGAAGGGATTCAATCAGGATTTGAGGGCAACAGCATCCATGGTGTAAAGTGGCCAACACTGCTGAAATTACCTCTGTTGCATTTGCCCTTCTGATTTATGGGCCACTTCCTCAGAAAGGTGTAAAGACTTCAAATTGAATTGACTCCTTGCTGATTTACACCAGTCAAGGTCTGTCCAAATGGCATAGGGAATCCAACAGCTCTCTTTAATGCTGTGAATAGCACATTGGTTGGGTTGTTTTTCCCCACCCCCAATGCTTCCTAGATGACTTATGCTCTCTTGTTTCTTCAAGGCTCTTAAAAATCCTGACCTGAATTATTTAACCTCTGTTCACTCCCCCTTTCCTACACTGTCTTTTCTCTTTTGTTTCCTTTACCTTGATGTGTTTATCTCCCACTTTGTCATTCCAGTCACTTCATCCCTTCTTCTACCCTCATACATCTTTCATGGTTTACCCCTCCTTGCTCTGGCGAGAGGCATGTTTTCCTATTTGGTGGCAATCAGTTTTTGTGACATATCTAGGTTACTGTCAGGACTCCTTCTTTGTGTAAAATGTCTTTCATTTTTTATGAATCTGCTTTAATAATTTATCCCACATCAATGATGTATAATGAAATCACCGTCCTGAAATGGCTTTTCCATGTTGAGGTAATAGAACAGAGATAGGCTGGAATGTACTATCCCCAGATGGTATTTTGGTGCAAGATTAGCCACAAGTTTCAGGGGAAGAGGAAAGCTGAAATAGCTAAGAAGATGCTATTATTTGGGATCTGGACCAAAAGCGAAAGGAATGGACCTGCCTTTGCCTATGGTGCAAAACATCAGGAGTCACATGAACCATTATGATACTCTCACTGGAGGTCTTTGGCTCAGAGCTAACCAGTATAGAGATGAATGACCAAAAATAGCAAGAGTCAGAACATCCTTCCCATCTCAGGATGCCAAAACCACTTCATTGCTTCCCTTCCCTGAGCTGTAAATTCCCCCACTGTGGTCTAAAATGGATCACAAGATGTAACTGAGGCTTATGGCCCTCACCATATCATGAATCCATGGTGGTGGGAGAGCTGCTGTAGTCCCCATTGTCTAGGGATACCTGTGAGGCAAGGTTGGTAGCTGTGTTATCTTTTATTGGAAGAAGAGCAAGGGTTTGAGAGGGAATTTCCTCAGGATGACCACTGCTTCATAAAATCAGGTTGAGGTTGTTGGTCCATATCTTTGCATGGATGGTTAATTAAGGAGTCAAATGCACACATGCAGTATTTAATAGGCACAATCAATTATAAGTTACAGCCAAAATCCTCCTAATCTTCAGATGACGACAGGAAAGTGTGTGGGCCAAATCATGGTGTAAACCAGCACCATTACATTGCTTTGAACCTTGGCTTTGGAGGAGTGAAGATAGGATAACTTAACACAGCAGAGGATCTGGGGCTGTCCAACCTAGGATCCAAAAGATGCAGCTTGTCCCTTCCTGACATTCAGCAAAACCAAACTGCCAGATCCCAGCACTCCTGACCAATGGAATAGCATAGCCTTGGATCCAGGCAGCTAGAGCCTGTCCTTTAGGTGGGCCTCATTCAAAGAACAACAAATCCCCAAGTATTTAAACATTTTATCTCATGCACACAGAGTTCACCAGTTATTAACAAATAACTAAATTAAAGCTGATATTGGCTTATTTTTTGTGTTTTCATCCTTTATTCACCACTCATCTCTTTAAGCTTTTCTATGTAATCACATGTTTTTAAACCAATGGAAGCAGAGGTATTTACCAATCCAGCAGTCACAAAAATAAATGTTCCTTTAAAAATAATTTCCTAAATTGCCCTAGGAGAAAAACATAACGGAATATTCTTGCATGGAAGTAAACATGAAAGGAATTACTCTTTGCCTGGTTTCTCAGAATATATTGTGTGACTATAAAAATCTTTATAGTATTCATTAAATAAAGCAGCTCAAGAAAATGTAATTGATTTTCCTCTGTCCTCTCTGTAGTGAATTTCTGATTAACTATTCCTTGTTTATATTTCCTCAGGAAGAAAGATGAGTATATATTTATGAAACTGCACAATCGCAACTCCCAGAACAGCACATTTTCGAAGGGTGAGCTATTTTTGTATCAAGCATTCGTGTTTTGCACAAGGCACTGACAATAGCCATTATTGTCCAGAAGGAGTTAGTATCATTACAGAAGAACTCAGTTATTCATTCACGTCTAGCAAAAATGTGATAAACCAGCTTTTCAACCCAAGAAACAGAAGACAAAGTACAAAACAGAAAGCTTCTTGAAAGAGGGCAAGCTAATAAAATGCAAACAAAATTCAGGGCAAGGTGTTTAAGGTGTGTGTATTTTAGGAGGAGAAGGAGATTCTCCAGAAATCCAGCTTAGCTGTAAGTATCCTCATGGGTTGGCATAGGAGAAGTGTGTGAAATTGTCTTTTCTGGGCCAGGGTCATATGAGCAGAGTTAAAATCTCCATTGGTCTTCAAGTGCTGTTTGCACTGCTTCCAGGGGCATGTAAGCTCCTAAGTATGTTTTGAAAATAGTCCTCAGGGAAGTGTTTAAATGGCCAAATGACCATGGATTAAATGGCCGTTTCTCATGCATCCTACCCTCCAGCCCACATTTCCCCACTTGTACATGGTCTTTGGTCTCTATCCCCCATGTACGAGTAGATGCAATGAGGAGGTGAGAGCACAATGAAAAGCCATGCTTTATTCAGATTATTCTGGTAGGTTTACAACAAATGCCTCTATTAAACCTCTCTTGGAATCATTGGAACTGTGGACATCCTGAAAGGATGACTGGTCCGGCCTTCCCCTAGAAGGAGGTGGAAAGAGAGACAGACAGCCCAGCAGGCCTAGGCACTGATCCAGGCAGTGACCTGACAGACGGGAAGGGCAGAAGGCTCGAAATTGCCAGGAGGGATTTAGCCAAGCACATGAGCCTTCACCATCTGAGCTGTTCAATCTCCTTCACAGCCAAAGGAGACAAACCAGCATTTTGAGGTGATAACACAGCTCATCCTAAGGGAAATGGTAAAAATAGCTTGGATGAATCCCATTCCAGAGATGTGAGCCAGGGATGGTCATCTCAGATATTTAAATTTATATTTAGATGTCTAATTTCCAGGCTGCTCCTCAAATACTGTGTTCAGTTTTGAGCCCCTCGCTCCAAGAAGGACATTGAGGCACTGGAGTGTATCCAGAGAAGGGCAAAGAAGATGGTGAGGGGTCTGGAGCACAAGAATCATGGGGAGCAGCTGGGGTAACTGGGGTTGTCTAGCCTGGAGAAAAAGAGACTCAGGGGAGACCTTATTGCCCTCTACAACAATTTAATCACTTTCCCAAGCTGTCCAGTGCAACTAAAGAATGTCCCAGAATCTCAGTCTAGCATTTGTCTTATCTTTTTGTAAGCACTGTCTTCAGAAATGTGCAGTTGTTCTCCCTCCTGAAAGCAACCCAGCAGCCCTGAAATGGGTGACTAATGGATTTCCTGCTTCTGTTTAGATACACACATATTCTTCATAATTACTTCAGTGACATTTTCATTTGCCTTAATTTGCATGGCAGAATGGAAATGATGTGCTGCATTTCCCAGTGAAAAGTGTGAGGAAAAGGTTAAACTGAAGCTGAACCTCAAAGTGTCTCCAAAAGATTTGAGAAGTACTTGGTGCTCCTTATCTATCCACTCTCTCCACATTGTCCACCACTTTTGCTAGGCAGACCTTGGGATCAAAACCTTAAAAAGGTTCACAAATATTTGTACAGAGATGAAACTATGTGCTCTAACTTCAATTAAGATAGTCTTTTTCTTTTAAAAGACTGTGTTTAACGGTTTTAGGATGGAAGTTGGAAAGCCACTTTCCCTCATGATAGGTTATTCTTGAAATGTTCCTTCTTGTCTGTTTTCCCCCAGTTTTCTCTGAAATAGCAGACATCGATCATTAAGGGAGATATAATGCACAGCAGGAGCAATAGCTTCTCTTCAAGCATGAAAAATCCAGTTCTTTATTGCTGGATTTTTAACTGCCTGAAATATTTCACAGCCTTTGGTTAAAAACAGAAGAAAATTAGGATGCTAGATTACCAGTGGGGGGAATAACAGACCTGCCCCTTGTTTATATGTATATGAATTTCCTTATACTCAGCGTAGCTGGCTGGATTTTTGATTGAAAAGACGAGGGAAGAAGATCCTTTTTCATACTTCCCTGAATTTCAGGAGAGTCCTGCTATCTACCATGTTTGAGCATTTCACTTGCATGCTTCAGATGTTGAAGTCACTTCATGTTATGCATGGTAGAAGGAGTCTCTGCAGCTTTCTCCTGCAGTGAGGTAATTTCAGATATACATGCAAAGCAAGCCAAGTCATTGGAGAAGGATGTATCTCCTTATAATGTCTGCACTGGTGCAAACATCCAGCCTTGTGCATTCTTCTATAATTTCTGTGAGGAGGTGCTTGTTATTGACCTGGCCACTCTTTACTTGCCAAAATCTGTGGTTGAGTTGTGTCTCCGTTACAGAATTTGAACCCTGAGGTTCTGGCTTTTTCCAGCTCATGAAAGTTGCTCTGCATGGAAAATTAACCCCCAGCTGTGCTGATTCTGAAACTTAAATACACTAAAACATATTACTTTGTCTCCACCATGACCCACAGTTCTGTCACCTTCTGATCAAATTTCTACTGCAGGACATGCTGCCTGAAAGTGCAGGAAAATGGATGTACATTGCTTCTTGAAGACGTACTGAGCCTGTCTGTAATAGGATACAAAATGAGGAAGAGTTCAACATGTTTGTTCTCTGAAAGACTCCAGACCTACTTCTAATCTATGTTGTCCCTATTATTCTCTTGGTGGTTTTGCTGCCTCTCCTCTCATCCACCTAGGGCTGGTCCCATTAACAGTAGGACACTGGGGAGATGACCAGTTTAATCCAATGCAGCAACTCAGTCACTTCCACAGTCCCTAATGGGACATTGAGGCACTGTTGTTTCATCACTCAAGATGACAGCCTCTAGATGTAAGTACAATGGCCACAATGGCAAAAGAATTTTCTTCCAAGAAGGGATCTCCCCTTCAAGCAGTCGTGGAGCACTTCTTGTCAGTGTGGTCATCCAGAAGGCCCCAGTCCTGCAAGTCCTTATGCCCAGCTGGAGTCTGTGTGGTCCATAGTTCTATGCAAACAAGTACCATCACATAGATTATGGGCCTCCATATGACAGTTGTGTCCCAGACCAACCATTAAATAAAGCAAAATTAACCCAGGTCTTAGTTTCTTCATCAAAGCTGGATCAACACCAGTTTAATTTCTTAGCTCACCTTTCTGCATGAGTAGCAGCAAAGCTCCTCTATTCTGCCCAATATGTAGTATAAGGTATATCTGGCAGGAGAAGATGAGTCTGCATTTGTTTTCTTGATTTTGGGAATGGTTGCATAGGGAGGAAATGCAATGTGTGGGCAACCATGCTTATGGTTTGGCTTTCCAGTCATGCAGAAGTAAAAATAGGTTAGTGGGTTTGCAGGAATAGGAAGATACTGCAGTCTCCCCTGTGGCGATGCATGACCAGATGGTGCCTCTCTAGGCAGAATCTGTGGCCAAGGCTTTTCCACCCTTCCCACACTCATCCTCTGAATAGAGCTCAGAGTTAATAATTCTTGTCCAGGAGGGCATCTCACCCTGATGTGATGCCCCAGGAGATGTAGAAACCAACACTTACTTCACTATGCTTGTCTCCCTTGACACTTAAAAATGCATTGCTTTATTATGTCTGTTAACAAATAGTCCCACTGAATCTCTAGGAGCTTGTCTTGATGGCAAAATCCTCTTTTGAAGGATGGCACTAGCCCTTTTCCCCCAGAAGATCACACTGATTGCCTGCTGTGTGTGACCCTAAAAACCCATTCAGAGCCCTTCTTCCCAAGAAATGGTTTCCAGATCTCAAGCCACAACCTCCTTCATTTTCCCAGATTCTGGCTTGGCTTTTGTTGTTATTAATACGCATTTTGGCTGTACAGCCCCGAGCGATCCAGATTGCTCTGTGTGACTCATCACATTTTTTTGTGTGTGCTGGCTGTCTTTGTGCTGTCTGTGAGTTATGTCAGTGGTAATTTTATATTTATTTCCAGATCATTGAGGAAAATGTTGAAGAGCG
>NW_010199776.1:16288-55041 GCF_000695765.1 Mesitornis unicolor
TTGTAGCATTCTCTGTGGATTTCCATTCAAAAGCTCCACAGGCAATCACAAGTTTCAAAGCAGATAGGTCATCTAGCTGGTGTCTGCTAATTGCAACCTGTTGATTGCTTGTATCATTGATTGACATCTCCTGTTGTTGCTGATGATGTAGAAATATTTGGTCATTGTTGTGTTGGGGAAACACAGCATCCCACATGTATTTCTAAGAGTTTGACTGTATTTAGTGACAGCTCCAACCCACTGCTAGGATTCCTCTGTTCCTATTGCAGCATCTCTTTGCTATCCTTTCCCCAGTCATTGTGTATTTTTCCTTGCAGCCTTTAGCTTCTCTTATTTATTTTCTCTCCTAAATTGCCACTATAGAAGATATATGCTTTCCTTTTTGCCATCGTTTTTCAGCATTTCTAATTGTGGACCATGAGTGGAAAAGGTTTTGACTCTGGGCAGTCCTCTTCTGTGTTACAAACCAATATATTTTAGATATCTTTTTGGCTCTTGCTGGAAAGATTCTAGATATCACCTACATTTTCTCAGGCTGAATTTTCCCTCTTGGTTCATCTCATCTACCTTGTGTTTCTGTGCAGAGGAAGGAGACATCTCAAACAATTCATTGCTAAGCCAAGGAGACAAAAAAGCAAAGTGTTTGAAATCAGAAGGATGAATGTAGCGTTTTGCTTAAAAATATGTGAGCTGCAATTTATAACTCTGAGTCCTTCAATAACCTGACAAGATGTGGGTTGGGTTTCATTTAAGTGCTAACATGAAGCGAGCCAAGAGTACATCCGTGGAGACAGGACTTCGTTTTTGGAAGCGCTGGTCAGTTCCTGAGCTGTTTTCAGTAGACAGATTTGGGCAGCACATGGGGATGCAGGCACTTCTGAAACATCAGGCAACGAATGGAGGCTGCTGTCTTTGGAAAAACCATCCTGCCACATTTAATCATGATGAGCAAACACAGCACGAGAGGCACCAGCTGGTGTCATCTCCAGTGCTTTCAAGGAGCTCTCTCAAAAGCACACATAGAAATGCACCTTTGCCTTGGGCAATATTTTAAATAGGCAATGGCCCTACTTGTGCCAAAAATGATGTTTCCATTTGGAATGCGAAACTGCTATAATAATGCTCTAAATCAGAAAAAATGTTCTCTTGTATGATCTTGCCCCTTCCTTCTCTATGGGGAAAGGAAATTTTGCAGCAAAGGTTTATTTTCTGAAAAGGTTTGGATTATAAACACAGAGAAGGGGAAAGCTGGCAAAAAAAAACCCTGAAGTGAAAATAGACAAGGACTTGGGGTTACTGGTAGATAAAAAGTGGACATGAGCTGGCAATGTGTGCTTGCAGCCCAGAAATCCAACCACATCCTGGGCTGCATCAAAAGCAGCGTGGCCAGCAGGGTGAGGGAGGGGACTCTGCCCCTCTGTTCTGCTCTGGTGAGACCCCACCTGCAGTCCTGTGTCCAGTTCTGGGGCCCTAACATCAGAAGGACATGGAGCTGTTGGAGCGGGTCCAGAGGAGGCCACCAAGATGATCAGGGGCTGAAGCACCTCTGCTATGGAGACAGGCTTAGAGAGTTGGGGCTGTTCAGCCTGGAGAAGAGAAGACTCCAGGGAGACCTTAGAGCAGCTTTTCGATATATAAAGAGAGCTTATAAGAAAGACGAAGAGACACATTCTGTCAGGGCCTGTAGTGACTGGACAAGGGGCAATGGTTTCAAACTGTAGGAGGGTAGGTTTCGATTTGACATAAGGAAGAAATGTTTTACAATGAGGGTGGTGAGGCACAGGTACAGGTTGCCCAGGGAAGCTGTGGATGCCCCCTCCCTGGCAGTGTTCAAGGCCAGGCTGGATGGGGCTTTGAGCAGCCTGGGCTGGTGGGAGGTGTCCCTGCCCATGGCAGGGGTTGGACTGGATGAGCTTTGAGGTCCCTTCCAACCCAAACCATTCTATCTATGATTCACCAAAAACAAGCCTTCTCTCAGTGGTCTGGGCTGGTGGGAAGAAATCAGGTGACAGCAGAATCGCTGTCAAGGAGCGGCACTGACCATCTCCTCAGTGGGTCTTTGCCAGGACACAAGGGACAGGGACAGCCTCCTGGCATTTTACTCCTTTGCCAGCTTGGCAGATACCCCCAGATCCCCATGCTGGAGCAAGTCTCCAACCTTTCCTCCTCCTTGTGCTGGGCTTGCTGTCCTCCTCCCCAGTGCCTCCCAAGTAGCCTGTCAGAAATTAAAACTTCACATACTTGTTCCCTCAGACTCAGGAGATTGACTGTTTTGGAAGCTTTTTTGCTAATAAAAGTGTGGGTTGCTGATATGATTTTCAAGGGTCTCCCATGTAATTCTTAAAATTGTCTCAAAAACCAAAAGTGTGCAGGGTGAGATGATGAGAAATCGGAGCCGAGTGTCTCACATGAATTCAGGAACTGGGGATTTTAAAAAATACTGTATTTGCCTGTAACTGGCAACTGAGTCTTTCTCCCTTCATTTGGCACCTCCTTATCGATCTGTTCTATTTTACCCCCTCTAGAATAGATTTGTCTTCATTAGCAAACAGAAAATTATGGACTTGACATTTTTGGCTACAATGTCAGCTGTCTCTTGTGATAAAAAATTGGGTTCTTTTCCAAAATCTTATCTGATCCCAGTCCCTGAGGTGGCAGCAAATTTCTGGAAATGCTGGCACAGCCTGAGTCCACCTGTGATATTTCAACACTTCCAGCTTTTTCATCAAACGAGACATGCAGAAGATGGTCCCTTCCTCTGGCTTCTCTGCATTTCCCACTTCTTTCCCAGCATAATATTTATTCTTGCAGTTCTGTTTCTCCCATATTACTGTACTTTTTTAACTCTGAAGAAACACTAATGTCATAAATATGACGCAAAGTATTACCTGAAAGCAAGAAACCCCACAACTGTTTCTCTGCATTTCATTTCGTCCCTCCTCTTAGACATGTTATTTGATTTTTTTGCTTCAATAGCTATATACATGTAGATCACAGATTATTCCTTTTTTCTCTGTATCATGAGATGTTTTTATGAGGATTAGTCAATGTTTAAGACTGATAATTATTCTCAGTTATTCATGAGAAAACCATGGCATTAAGGCTGCGTGGAGTCTGTGACAAGATTTCATTTAAAATTATGACAAAAAATATTGCATGCAGCTGCAGCAATTAGCCAGCAGCTCCAGCCCTGCCAGGCTGCTGACAAACAGCCCTGTTTACCCTGTTTTCTCCTCCATGAATACCCTCTCCCAAAGACATACGGGTTCCCGTGGGAAAAAGAAGTTTGAATTTACTTTAAGACTCAGTCCCACAACACAAAGTCTTTGGTGGCAGTATTGTCCCTGTCCTTTGACTCTGCCAGTCCACAGTCCAGTCCCCATCAGCTTAAATAAGTGGATGGCCTCCATAGTCACTTTCTTAGCTGGGAGAGGAAGAAGGGGTGACCTTAAGCCAATATTGCTGCTGGAAACTGGGCCATGTAAAACCACAGACATGTGAGGTTCAAATTTACCCTTGGAGAAGGCCATATATCTCCATAGAATTTACAAAGTGTAAGGCTATTCTATGCATTAATCTGAGATGCCTGAAAACCAGAACAACTCTTCCTCTTCCAGCACATGGCCAATATTTTTAGCACTGGATTGTAAACAGGCTTCCATAAAATCACAGAATCAACATGGTTGAGGTGTCAGGGACCTCTGGAGAAGATCTAGTCCAAACCTGCTGCTCAGAGCAGAGTCAGCTGGAGACGGTCAATCAGGTCACTGTCCAATTGGATTTCTAATATCTCTGAGGTTGGAGACTCCAGAGCCTCTCTGGGGAACCTGTCCCAGTGTTTTTGATGCACTGGAAAAGTTTTTTCTTACATTTAGATGTGATTTTGAGTATTTCAGTTGCTGCTTGACACCACCATGAAAAGACTTGCCTAGACAAAGATATGTCCACCCTGGCCTAGCGTTAGGGCTAATCCACCTCTGAGGAGGCTAAAGATATTCAGAGGTCCCTGGTCCCACGAGTCTTTTGTAGAGTATGGCCACTGCCATCCAGCCTTTCTTTAGGAAACAAAGTCTCCAAATGACACTTCAATAAAGAGACAGGAATAAGACAGAGATGGGCCATGCAATTATTGATCAAAATTAAAGCATGAACAAGCACAAGAGGCAGCCCAGCCTGTCTGTGGAGCAGAACGAGCTGCTGAGCTGCTCAGGCTTTCAGCTATTGCTGCTGGAGTCAGACAGAAGCCTTTCAGGCTGTGATGAATGCAGATGAAGGTTTTGCTGATTCACAGCAGGCAGGTGATTTACTGCAGAAAGTGCTTGGCTGTTAACTCTTCCCTTCGCTTCCCCTCTGGAAGCAAAAGGCAGCCTATGACTTTTCCCATGATGGGCAAAGGGCTGCAGGGCTGGAGTGTGGCTGGTGGATGTGTTCTTCAGAGCTGTTTTGGGGGGACAGCTTAGCCCAGCTAGAGCCTGCTTTGTCCCTTTTGCACTGTGCCCATAAGCAGCAGGTACAGTTGGGTTGCTGACACGAAGATGAGAAGTTGTATTTGGTCCATGAGGTCATGGTGATGTCACACTGAGAAAAGGCAGCTTGAGGTGGGGGGTGATGAGATAGGACTGGGTGAATTGGAAATGGCACCATCGCACCTTCTGTGGCAATAGTTAGGACAGGCTCTGGTGTCACAGCAACTCACACCATGCAGGAAAGGGAGACATCCCAGTATCTAAATTCTCAACTTTTCTATCCAAAACCAAGCTCAGAGAAAGGTCCTTCAAATCATCTCCAAAGCCAAAGCACCTTTACAGAGTACAGCAGTGTGTGACCAGGGCCACACAGCCTTGAAACCTCTCAGACACGTACTGATGGGAATGATCAGTTCCTGGTTCAGCTTACTGAGTCCAGCTGAAATTTGAACGTGGCATTTTGGGACCATTTGGCTCCCTGTGTAGAAAAATGTAGCCATTCATGGGAAGGAAAAATATAAGATGAACTGATCTTCTCTTTCTCCTCTCTTGTTTTCTCAGTGAAAAATTTCAATGGGTTTAATTTCCATTTTGCATAAGATTTTTTTTCCATTTAGAAGAGCTGCTGTTTATTATTCAAAGCCATTAAATATCATATAAAATCACTATACTTACAAAATGAAAAAGGAGCTATCATCCAGTCTATTCATTTACGAGATTTATTAACCTCCGGTAAAGACATCTACCGCTCATGCCTTTAGGACAAATCTTGAGCTCGACTTCCCAAATGAGTGCATTCATCTCTCTGGCCCTAATTTGCCTGAGTCTTTGGTGCAGACACATTTGCAAACCTCCTGTGTGCTCAAAACATGGATATTTGCACATAGGGTTGCTGGCAACTAATTGTGAGTAGTTATAGTTGAAAGCTGGGGTTTTTTTAGGGGGTTAGAGTAGGCATGTCCATGCAATAGATTATCTAAATCTGAAAAGCCCCTCTACCCCCTCACCCCTCCCAGCCACTCAAGTGACCCTGGAGAGCAGCTAAACTCCCTAAAGGAGATGCTTCACATGCCCAGATCCCACTATTGCCATCTGCCAGCCCTGGTGCCTTTCTCCTTCCAGTTCACTGGACCATGCTCTTTTAATTACGGCAGAGCTGCTCTTGTCTTTTAGATCTCAGTACTGGAGAGGAGCTGGAAGATTTGGAGTTCTGGAGCACAGTCACAGAATCATAGAACGGTTTCAGTTGGAAAAGATCTTTAAGATCATCGAGTCCAACCATTGATCCAGCCCTACTAATTCCACCACTGGATCATGTCCCTAAACATGACATCTACTCGTCTTTTAAACACCTCCAGGGATGGTGACTCAACCACCTCCCTGGACAGCCTCTTCCAATGCCTGATAACCCTTTCAGTAAAGAAATTCCTCCTAAAATCAAACCTAAACCTCCCCTGGCACAACTTGAGTCCATTACCCGTTGTCCTATCACTTGGTACCAGGGAAAAGAGACCAACCCCCACCTCACTACAACCTCCTTTCGGGTAGTTTTTGAGGGCAATAAGGTCTCCCCTCAGCCTCCTTTTCTCCAGACTAAGCAACCCCAGCTCCCTCCACTGCTTTTCATAAGACTTGTGCTCTAAACCCTTCACCAGCTTTGTTGCCCTTCTCTGGACACGCTTCTGTATCTTGATGTCCTTCTTGTAGTGAGTGTCCCAAAACTGAATATAGGATTTGAGGTGCAGCCTCACCAGTTCCGAGTATGGGGAATGATCCCTGCCCTGGTCCTGCTGGCCACACTATTCCTGATGCAGGCCAGGATGCTGTTGGCCTTCTTGGCCACCTATGCACACTGCTGTCTTATGGGGAACAGCTGAGGGAACTGGGGTTGTTCACTGTTGGGTTGGTGGTTGGATCTGATGATCTTAGAGGCCTTTTCCAACCTAATGATTCTATGATTTAGATAGCCTGGGAGGGAAGAGATTTAAGGATGCCAAGGGGCTGCAGAAGTATGCTGTTGGGTTTGCTATGGGTTTATTACAACCAATCATCCATCCATCCATCCAATCCCTCACATGTTTTCATTGAGCTCTCTAAAGAGGGCTTGAGTAGCAAGTTTAGTGCCCCATAATGGAGATTTCCAACATAATAACTTCTCCTTCCCCAAAAGCTTCAGCTTGTACATGCAATAACTGTGCAGGCCCACATGAAATTTCTTTTACAGAGTGGTGGCAGAAAGTTGATCTTGCAGCTACAGCGAAGAGCAGATCATTAGTAAGGGCTTTGCAGAGTTTTCCTATAGCCATGAGAAGATCACCAGAACTTTTTATACCTCAGCTTATTCATTTAAACAGGGTTTGCCTCAGGCTGTTCCTGTATCTAATAATGCCAAAAGAGTCACTAGTCCTATCTCATGTCCCTAAAAAATACCTCATGAGGATGTAAAAGAGCTCTGTAGCAGTTAATTTTTGAGTAACATCTGGCCATCTGATGATTGACTTCCATAGGACAAAACTGTCAAAACTTGCTTCTGCACTTCTGACTCCAGTTTTGAGCCTCTGGAAATGTATTATCTTCTGTATATTCTCTTTTGCTGAAAAACTTCCTGATTTCCACATTTCCATCAATTTCAGTCGATGCCTTTAGCTTAGTCCCTTACTAAAATGGTACAAAATGTGCTGTGTTTCTGCCCGACCAGACAGCCCGGAGGTTCACTGCACATACTGATTTGCCCTATGGATCATTACCTCTCTTCCTGGTTTATGCAATTGTTTTTCCGTACTAATTAGCCTTCATAAAAGCCATTTCCAGAGCAGTGTGCAATGGCGATCAGTCAGACTGTGCCTGTGAAGTGCAATTTCCCAGTGACTGGCTTGAGGCTGCAGCACAGGAAGCAGCTAAAGGGATTTAACATGCCAGCAATAAACCTTCCCATGTGCCCTGGGGAATGTCATAGTCACTGCCTGTGACTCAGTTTCCCCATCAGTCCTGATGGTCCTGACACTCATTAGCAACACAGCCATGTCATGGAAAGAAGAAAAATAATTCTTATAACTTCTGTTTAAAACATAACAAAGCAAAACAAGTTAACAATTCCCAGTGATTTAAAAAAAGGTCTTTCAAATTCAAATGGAGCAACAGCGATTTCTCCAGGAGCAGGCAGCTGAAGGGAATAAAAACAGATTCTGGGAAGAGTCATCCATTCCCATTTTCTCAGTCTCTCTCTCCACCATTGGATCTGACACCATCATGTGTCACCCAGCACAAGCTGCTGCTCAGAAACCATCAGCCTTAACCTTACCGGGCTGAACTGCCTGACCTGCAGCCAAATCCTCTCCAAATCAATGAACCCTTCCCCAGGGTGCTAATGGGGTGGGGAGGGAAGATGCTGAGTCCAAACCCCAGCTCTAGCAGTGCCTCAGCTCCATGGAAATGCCCAGCACACCTTGTATTTAGGGTTATGCTGTGGGTGGGTGGGCGCAGGGAGGAGACAACCCAAGAGACACACCACACCCAGGGATGGACATCTTCATCCCCTTAAATACCCTCATGCTCTAGGGAGGGGATGGAGGAGGAGAAGGTAGAGAAAAAAAAACCCTCTGCAGACCTGCAGTCCCAGCCTTTGGGCACAGAAGGTGTCCTGCATCCCAGGCCTAAACCTCCAGCAGCCTATATGTCCTTTGTTTAAAGACTAAGTGATCAATGAGGCTTCATAGAATCACAGAATGGTTTGGGTTGGAAGAGACCTTAAAGCTCATCCAGTCCAACCCCCCATGGGCACGGACACCTCCCACCAGCCCAGGCTGCTCAAAGTCCCATCCAACCTGGCCTTGAACACTTCCAGGGATGGGGCATCCACAACTTCCCTAGGCAACCAGCCAAGGTCTGCTGTTAGGACAGGACCACAGGTATGTCCAAAGATGTCCAGTTAGGTCCTTTGCTCTAAGAAGCATCTTTTTATTTACAGTAGGTACTCTGAGGCCATCCTGGAGAGCTTCCACATGCGTCCAGGGCCTCTATGAGCCAGCTGCAAGCAGAACATCTGGAAGAGTTAGGAAAAACCCTTTCCCAGGACACTCAAGAGGTGTTTAGGGACAGACCTAAGGGATAGAGTGGATGTTGCATGACTACATGCCTGGCTTCTGTACATTTTTCAAACCCAAGTCCAGTGTCAGTCATATTTGACCCATTAATCAAAACGGACACTTTTGGGAAAAAACCCAAACCCGTAAGTCAAACACTTGATCTTTGGATATTCTGATAAAACCATATTCCAGGTAGGCTGCTTCTTAGGGCTTTAGGGTTGTGACTCATTTCCTTTTTATTGCTGTGATTCACTAATGAATATCTGTGGTCTAATATCTGCCTGGTTTTGTGTTCAGGTTTTCATTTTGTTTCCCTGCATCACTGTTTTCAATCTGACTCCAGCTCAGCAGAAAAATCAAATCTGAAATGTTGGCAAATGTATTCAACTCAATTAAAATCTTGATTTATATGGTGCTTCTGCTACTTCAAGAAAGGCCATATATTTTTCTGATGTTTTGAGGAAATTACTTTGAGTGTATGGGAAAGCAAAGTTCAAGTTATGATTATTGCATATTTCCATTAGCAAGGCTCTCTGCAGTCATGAAGTTTTTCTTCTCCTTCTTTGCTTAAAGAGAAGCATGAAGAAAAACACTGGGATATTCAGACATTGACACATCCAAAATTTGGTCCTCCCTGACACCCCAGTGTTTTCATCCACCCACCTAGATTCAGTGCAGCAAGAACTGCCCGTTGCTCCCCTCCAAAGACACTTTATTTATTGCCTTTAATTCTTTAGCTGAGATTTCCAGGACCTTTAATTGTCTTTATTTCTGCTGTGAGTTTCAGCCTGAGTGTTCCATCCATTTCTGAAGAACAGGCAAGGAGAAAGATGCTGTGTTACTGTCAACCACTTTCTCCTGAGCTGCTTTCCTCTCCTGTCCTTCCATGCTATGATATCAATGTGCAGCTAAAATCTTGATGCCAAAACCTTGCAAGTAAAATCTCCGGTCTTCATGGGGATAAATACATGATACATGAATTCACATGAGACTTGGCTAAATCTAGGACAAAACTGCAAGATTTGCTTCAGACATTTTGTTTGCTCGGAAAATCTGCCTGCTAAATTCTTCCAAGATGTCATTTTTGAAGGACATGTCCCACTCCCCTCTTGATCCCATGTGCATGGCTCATTCACGACAACCAAATCTCTTGGCAACTTCATGGCACTGTCTCCATCTCTCCCCTCTTGACCCCTCTTTTAACTCCATCTCATGACACTCAGGCTGGATGGAAGATGATACTTCATTCAAAAGGTACCAGAGACTTCCTAGGCACTTTTCAACCTAAAGAGCATCCAAGCAATTTGAAAATACACTGTATTTCATATCTGCTTTTTGGCAGTCAATGGAGGAGTGTGTGTGAATGTGAATAAGCAGAATATTCTCTCTTGCCCGAAGCAAGTTTATTGCTCTAGAAAAACACAGTTTTACAGTGATGAGCATAAAAAAATTATTAAAAAAAACCAATCATAAAGATAATTGATACAATTCCACATTAGCTTCCAGGTACTGATGGTACCAGCTCTTGATGATGTCTCTAGACCTTCAGCAATGGGTTTGTATTTGTACAGAATACACTTGGTTTTTGCTCTGTAAAACACCTTCTCATGACTTTATAGCTTATTAGTCATTCATGAACTACAGGTCAACCCTAGATCAGTGCAGCAGAGCCTGTGCTTTACCACCTGAGCCACTTCTGGTCGGAATTGCTCATTTCTGTGCGTAATTTCTTTGCTGATGTCTCAGAACAGAGCCATAAATCATGTCCAAATGCTATTAAATGCAGCTGACATCTTCACAAGGCCTTTTGAAAGCTGATCACATGCAGCTTTAATGACTGAAATGGTCGTTGCTTTTATAGTCAGGATTTCCTCTCCCTTTGAAGAATAAAATTCAGTTTATGGATTGCTTTTGACACTGCAACAGAAGGCAGAGGGGAAGCCTTGGTGCAGCAGAGGCTTAGTGAAAAATCAAGAATCCAATACCCAAATCTTTCCCGACGGAGCATATTTATTATATGACAAAGCACTGCAGAATTTGCCCACAGCAGTGGAGCAGGGATAACCAAAAGTGAGCTTGGGTCTCTGGGCAGCCTTAAGTTGGTGGGGGCTGATGGTGACCAGTTTGTGCATCCAGCATCTTGCAAGCATCAGACCATGGAGTGAATGAAAAGGGAATGCTAACACATGCCCAGCAGCTAGAAAAGCAGGGTAAAACTGGACTATGTTGCCTGAGCACTTCCCCAAAGAGCCTATATTTGCGATATTTTTCTCTTCACAGACACAACCAGGAGTGTCCCTGCCCATTCAGAGTGGAAATTCATATAACGAGTCCTCTGTTTTGATTGTGGAACATATGGCCTTTCCATCCCCCTTCCCTAATACAAATCTGTTCAAATTGTCTCAGCTGCTCGAGTATTTGGTCATTTGTGCTGGCATAACTGCTTAATTGTCCTCCTTTGTCACATCTCTTGTGGACAGGATTGGGTCTTTTCAGTGGCAGTGAGTGAATTTATAAATCAGAGCATCTGACAGAGGCTGGAGGGAGAAGAGTGTCAGATGGGGAATGGACAGATGTTTTCTCATCCCTAAACCCACAATTGGCTGCAAAACCAAGTTGCAATTCATTTCCATCACAGCTTCCCAGCTCAAGCTGAGCCGGGAGCACAGGGAGTCAAGCAGAAATCCATGCCATCCCTAGTCAGACAATTTACCTCGGCATCTTTAGAAATTTAACCTGCAGCTATTGCAGCTGGGCAGTCAGGACAGCTCAGCTTGCAAAACAGGCTCAATTCTGTCCCACAGCTCAGTCACTCGTATTCAAGCCTTGTTGTATGATCCCTGTAATGCTTGGCATCTTCACACTGCAAAAAGTGAAGCTGGCCACAGGAGTGACGTATCACCTTACCTTCTTGGGTGAGGTATTTACTCCAGCTCCCTCTAGACCTGCCTTGTGATGATCTGAGTAATGTAGAGCAGGCATTTAGACAAAAAGCCTACAAAGAGCTATGGTGGGTGCTGTAAAACTGGCTGCCCCACACCAAAGTGTGGCCAGATACCCCCAACAGGCTCTGCTGGGTTGGACAAAAACCTATGCATGGGGATAGGCACATGCTCACCATAATTTATCAGCATGTGCACCCTATCCCTGTAACATTCTCCTCCCCAAGGGTGGACGTGCATTGAGGTGTTTCTGGGTCATGATGGCTGCCTTAGCTCCTCTGCAAAGGACAAAAGCTCAAGTATGAGTCATTTCCCCAGCATGGGCTCCGTAAGTTTCTATTGTCCCACCAGAAACAGTGGAAAGGGACAGTGGTTGAGTCCAGGTCACACAGAGACTGGGTGTAGCACTGAGTTCAGTCTTAAAATGATGTCTGTAATGGTGATGCAGTAATTGTACACATATTTTTTGGGAAATTTCAGCCCTTCTGACCATTTTGCCATTGCCTGGGAGCAATGCTTTAAGAGCCAAAGAGGCACTGATGTGTTCCTGCTGGTGTGAGGACTCATTTTCATGGATCGCCTGCAGCTCATCATTAGTGTCATAGTAGAAGGAATCTCAGTCTCTAGTAGAAGTTGCCTTTTTTCGTTATAAATGTGATACTTTCTTCATCTTTTCCCTGACCTTTCCATTTCCTGATTTTCATACAGAAGATTTTTAGCTTCCTTCACCAAATTCCTGTAGTATTATACTATTGTACTAAATAAGTTTATGTTAACTCTTCTCCATCCTCATTTTTTTCCTTTTTATATTTTTTTAACAAAGAATGACCCTATTTCTTGACTGTGCAATAATATCTTTTTATCATCTGCACAAGTATTCTCAAAGAGCAATTTCTTTCCTACAATTTTTCACAGGGTTAATTTAAACCACTATTATTGTCTTTAAATCAGCCCTGCAGGAGCACTGACTGCAGGTACAGACACATGCAGGTGACCCCCCACCCCACCACGCAGTCTGATACCAGCTGTGACCGCCTTCTATTTACACAAATTAAATGTAAGTGAATTAACATCCCTCATCCCTAGACAGTCATCAGCTTCCAATCAGCAATTCATCTTCACCGTCTGTTCCCATGACCAAAAGCACAAAAGGGAAAGAATATTAACTCTAATTTCATAAACTCTACCAGGTCTGTGAGCTTGCCTGGGTACATCTTTCTCTTAGCTTCACACAACTGGCAATTTTCACCCCTTACTTAAAGCTTTTTCTCTTCTTCCACACATAAGAATTTAAGAAATCACTTGGACTTCAGCATTGATAAGCCCCCTTCCAGTGGATATCGTTGCCAGGTGAGAGCTCTTCACTTTTGTCCAGTGCAGTTTTTCTTAAAAAAAAATCCTACAAGATCGCATCCTTGTCTATTATGTCGAGGACTCTGCCCAGCCTTGCAGGTATCACTGTTTGCCTTCCTAGGATCATGAATCTTTGTTCCTTTGCTTTATACTACAAAGACATCCCCCAGTAAGGTGTAATTTTTGACCAAACACTTTTTGATGTATGTCAGGACTGGTGTGCAATGGGGGAAAAGGCACCATTCATAGAAGTCAAGCTTGAAACATGCCAATCATATAGAGACAATCAGGTGCTTTGGAGGGTGGGATATCTTCCTGTTCATTTCTAAAGACAGCAGGCCCAGATGAACTTCTCCTTCAGCCGGACATTGCTGCCATCCCCTCCACAAAACTACTTCAGGCACCATAACGATACTGCAAAACCACACAGCTGGCCACAGTGTTCACCCTCCCAGGAGGAGGCAGTCAGATGTTCTCCTGAGGTCCCTTCCAGCCTGGGTTACCCTGTGTTCCCATGAGGGAGCTGGTCTGGTGGTTGCAGCAGCTCCCTGCCCAGGAGGATCCAACCGGCCAGCAGCAGAGTCACTCTGTGCATTCAGTTCCCACTCATCAGATCCTTCCTCTCCAAGGCCAGTGTCTCCAGCAAATCACTCTTCACATTGCTCTTGGTAGCATCTTCAGCTCTACTGCAGCAAGACCTACTAATGGTATGAGAAACCAAAGCCTCCCTCGCTTTTAACTCCAGTTTATTAGCAGAGTATGCACCCGTATCTGAGGAGAAGTCCTTTGCTTCTCCAGAATAAACAGACTAGAAACAAAAAAAATATAATAGACAAAGTAGAAGCAAACAGCTTTGAAAACATGCTGTCAGCAGTCTGTTTTCCCATCTGTCAATCCATCTGTCATTCCTCAACATACCCCTGGTACCGAGCAGCTGCTCACAAACATCTTCCTCAGTGGGATTCCCCCCATGCATGCTACAGGATTCCTGCATGTATCTGAGACCACTTCACTGATCCAGCTATTTATCTGCCCCATCTCACTAAAACTGAGAGCAATCTGTACCTGGGGTGTGGCTTAAACATTTATGAACTTGTGGGTTAAATCAGGATTGGAGGCAGTGGTCTATTTGCTCTCTAAACTCATTTTCACAGCTGAGATACCTGTGCTTGTGCCTTAGTAGAGCCTCAGCAAGCTCCAAGTTACTTTTAAAAGATGTAACGCAGGAGTTTGATGGCTGAAAAAGCCCACTGTTACCTTTCATGTGGAGATGGTCCTGAAATTATATACATGGCCACCATGCAAGGAGGAAGCAATGTGTTCTCCCATGCATCCTTGAACATCCCGGCAACTGTGTAGCTCTGCTTTTCCCTCACCTGTAGAAAAAAACAGCAGAGAAGTGGCTTGGTTTCTGCCCAATGCTCTTGATTTCTGCAGGCACTGCCACAGGAAAGGTCTGGGAGCTGAAGTGGAAAGCTTACACCTCTGTAGACCCTTGGTGAAACAGAACAGCTAATAAGCCATGAGGGATGGAGATGTCCTCCCTGCTGTCGCAGCACTGGGAGCCACCTACCCCAGCCTCCCCTTTGGGATCTTCCCTCTCCTTTTCATGTCCCTCTGGTTTGGTAGCCCTGTGGCTACCAAGCAGCCTTTTAATCTCTCTGTCTCACCCTGTCCATTCCCCAAATATGCCTCCAGTTTCCCTAGCCCATAACCAGTCTGTGTATGGTTCTTCACATGTAGCTCACCTCCTAACTACCACCTTTAACCATAATCTTCTCCCTCATCCTATATTTAACACTCCACAAAAATAAGTACTCAGGAGAAGGAGATGAGGTTGAAAGAAATAGAGAGAGAACAACAATATAAATGAAGGGATAAAAGTCACATGCACCAGGAAGTAGGTGACAATCTGGACAGCAGGAGAGGCAATGCCCTAGGAAGAGACTGATTAAAGGGAAAAAAACCAACAGAATAAATGAAAGAAAAGCCAGCCATGATTAGAAGGACTGCGGTAGGAACATCTGAGCTGGCTACGTGTGAGATGAAGTCACTGCACAGCCTCCATGTGATGCTCGCCTTAGATGAGCAGGGAAGGATGCTCACGTGGTGGGGTTGCACCATCTTAGAGCCAACCCAAGCTCTGCCTGGACCATGTTAACCCACCAGCAATTAGTGGCCTTCTAAAGTGGAACAAGAAAAATAAAAGCTTTTTGCATCACTGGACCATGCCTGGTTTTGATGTGGTACCCAACATCCTAAAGCTGGATATCCCATGTTGCCATTGCTGGCCAGGTGGGGACTATGGCATAAGTTATCCATGAAATTATGGTTTTAGCTCAAGGATGAGACGTGCTGTGATGCCTCATTAGCAGGCAGACATTTAAGTATCACTGTTTAGAAGATAGCAAGCATTTTCTGCAGAGAAAAAAAATCCCACCTAATTCAGAAAGAGTTAAAGGTTTTGTTGCTTAAGAAATTGAATGCCCTTCACAGTTTTTCTCAAAAGAAAAAATAAAGGAAAGGAAGAAAGAAATTACTGGTGTGTAGGTTTTGTCTATTTGGAGTAACTGAGACCCAGAAGAAAGGCTAGCACCAGGGCTGCATATAGTTCCTTCTTCAGGTCCAAAGAAACCCCTAGAAACCAGGAAACCAGATACGCAACCACTGCATGTCCTGTATGCAAAACATCCCTGTATGCACTTGGTTCTCACTTACTGCTCACCTCAGAAGGATACAATTTATGCTGCAACCCCTCAGTACCTCACCACTTCAACCAGTGCAGGTGCAAACACCAATTTGGGTCCTATGTTTACACCAGGAAGCATCTTTTGGGTGCAAGGGTCCAATGCAAACAAATCTTCTCTTAAAACCTCAAATCTCAGAGAGGTGAAACAAAAGAGCCCCAAACAGTTTTCCTCTGATTCCCACCCTGCCCTATAGCATCGATTAGTACAAACAGGTATTTGAGGAGAAGGTGTCTTCCCACCCCCTACCTTCCAGACCTCTATCCCTATTTGTTACAACCACCTTTTTCATGGCTAGGAAACCAGCATGTGCACAGCTAATTAGAGAGCAGAGATCTTATTATGTGGCGCCTAGCATGGCTAGCTGGTTTGATAGGGATGGATGGGCGTTGGTGGATAGGAGGAGAGCTGAGAGCACTTGTCACGAGCAGATGGCAAGGGGAGGGGAAGAAGGGGGAGAGGGGTCTCTCAGGGGAGTAAATCTAGCTCAGGAAAGCATTCATTTTACTCTCTGACCCAGCCGACTGAATTAACATGAAGTGCAAGCGGCTGCTCGCCCATTAATGACATGCTTTTGAAAGGAAAGAGAAGAGAGGAGTCAATCAGTCGAGGTGTAATTGAAGGATGATTGATGGAAAGGCCTAATGCAGGAGCCTTCATCGCAGTGCAGTGAAATAATACATGGATGAAGCAACTCCCTTCCTTCCTGATGGCTTGAGGAGGCTTTTGAGGACACCAAAAACCTGCTCTGCATCTCTAGTGAGGGTGGCAGCTCTAGGGGTTGTGGAGGCTCTGGCTGGCACAGCACTGAGCAGGATGGGTTGAGACAGCACAGCATATCCCCCTTGGCATCATGACATGCCCCCCATCTTCATGACAAAAAGCCACTGGTCAAACACCCTGGTCCAAATCTGGGACCTGTATTTGCTTCAGGAATCACCTCTTGACTGCAAGGGACCAACATTTGCTTTCTTTCCTTGCCAGCTCTACCACATCCTGCCAGGGCATCTTAGTTACTGGAGGAAGAGGATGTCACCCTTGTAGCACCTGTGGGTTTGGTGGCTGCTGAGCTTTTGTATGGATGGGGAGGTCAGTCACTGCCCAAGATTTGCAGCTTTGGATCTTTGCAAGCCATATATCTGCCACAGTTGATCCATAGCTGCTCAAGTGTGGTTTTCTGACCTGGAGCTTGGGCCAACACACAAGTGTACACAGCTATACCGGTAGCTTTCTCCCTTAAATAAGAGACCCTGATTGCATTTTCCTCTATACCAGAACAAGGACCTGCTCTTCAACCAGCCCAGCCACATGGTTTAGTGCCTGTCCAGAGCATGCCCTGTTATCACCATGGCTGAAAGAGAGGACCTGGCAAAAAGTGTCCCGTTGTGGTGCTGAATGGGCACTCAGACACAGCAGGCATAGGGAAAAAGTGCTCAGCCTTTCCAAAGTGCAAACATGCCCGTAAATCATCATTAGAAAGTCCAGGAGGTCAGGGGTGCCATTTAATGTTACAGAATAATGGAAGAAAGGGGAAAGAAAACAGCAAGTCAAGGAGATTCATCAGTCTAAGGTTTGTGGACACCCTTGGGCTGGCCTAGTGCTTTGTTAATAATACTTGGAGATATGGAGGTGGTCCACATGTTCCTCTTCCTGACACACCCTATTTCTTACCACTGTTTCTAGAAAGATAAGCTCAGAGGATCTTCTCTGTTTACGGGATGGTAGTGGGGGATCCATGGTCTGCTGTGGGTCAGAGCCCCATGGGCACTTCTGAGCTCTCCTTGAAAGCCAGAGGGTCATAGAGTTCAAAACATAGCCCTCATCACAGACGTGGTGTGTGATTACTTGAGCAACAGGAAAGCGCTGAGACAGCTTTAAAGAGTGATCATGGTCTCTTCAGGCTTGGCCTTGTAGTTAAGAGCAGCAGTGCTGTATCGTGTCCTGATCCCGGCCCATTTTTTCCAAGAAAACGAGAAAGGGAGGAATTGCTTGTGTATTTGGATATTTCCAACCATTTGGTCCTTATTAGAGACAGCAGCCCAACAGATGCAGACTTCCACCTGCCTACCAAACCTGGCTTTGTTTTCATTTTCAAACCTGGTCACCGAGGGCTGTGGGGGAGCATCACAGCGTCACGCACGGCTTAACCAGCCTGCTGCCGCTACTGGCTCAGCCGTTTCCATGGCAAGAAACAGTAGGATGTTATTAGGGGCTCTTGCTTCCTGCCTCAGTGTGATGCTGTTGAAAACAAACTAAGATGCAAATAAAACATCTTGAGATGCCTCCCTACCTCTCCCTACCATGCAACCTGTCCCATCTCAACTCTTAGGGGATTTATCATCATAAAACCTCTCTCCCAAACAAACTGGAGGTTTTTCCTGGAAAGGGGCTCTGTTGAACAATAGATGGCCTCTCCTTTGTGAGGTGCCTATGTGCTGCTGTGACAGTCTTCATTTTGCTGGTGGGGACCCATCACAGTGAGGCTGAGGGCTTTGGCCAAGAGGAGGTACACAGTTTGTAGTGGAGCTGGATGCAGAGCCTCAGTGCTTCTCCTAGGACCCTATGAGCCACCCTACTTCCCCACGTACCTTTAGATAGGTGTGACCAGAGGTGAACTTGAACTGGTTTTGGGAAGGAATCTGATATTTGGTCTGTAACCAAACTCCAGCTCTGACTCCTTTTTTTTTTTTTTTTTTTTTTAATCTGCTGCAAAGCAGGGCCATAAGCCTGCTTCAGATTTGTTTGCTCAAGGTCTTACAATGCTGTACAGAGCACAGAGCTCAGCCTGGGCAGCACGGGGCATCCACAAAGGGAAATATTCACACACAGACCACTTTCCAGCACTCAGTAATCCGGATCAAAACCACTTCCAGTATCCTGTCCCCTCCACAGGATCTACTCCAGGCAAGCTACCTCTGTCCTAAACTCTGTCCTTAAACAAACTTTTGCTGTGATTACTGTGAGTTTCATAGAATCATAGAATCACAGAATAGTTTAGGTTGAAAGGGACCTTTAAATGTCATCTAATCCAGCCCTCCTGCAGTGAGCAGGAACATCCTCAACTGGATCAGGTTGCTCAGAGCCCTGTCCAACGTGACCTTGAATGTGTCCAGGGATGGGGCATCTACCAACTCCCTGGGCAAGCTGTACCAGGGTCTCACCACCCTCATCATAAAAAATTTAATCCTTACATCTAGTCTGAATCTCTCTTCTTTTAGTTTAAAGCCATGACCCCTTGTTCTATCGCTACAGGCCCAAAAGTCTGTCCCCATCTTTCTTATCAGCCCCCTAAAGACACTGAAAGGCTGCAACAAGATCTCTGTGGCAACTTCTCCATGTCTTACCTGACTCCTTGCTATATTTAAATATATTGGACCTAAAGGATCACCTCTTCTCTTCTTTGTGTACCCAAAACCCATTGGTCTGTGTTTGAAAAGCCATACAGTCCCAGCTCCTTCTCTCTGAAAACAGCACTCAGGTACAGCAGGACTCAGAGCTGTAGGGCAGGGGATTTAAGAGGGGCCTGCGACGAGAAGATGGGTAAAAACTGCCATGCAGATGGGACATGTCATGTTGTTGTTGACTGCTACTGATTCAGCCACAGATGCAGACAGCGACAGCTAAGCTGGGGCTCATACTCATCCTCTGTGCTGTGCAAACCCAGACTGCTCTACCTGCAGAAGCAGATGTAAGGGTAGACACAGCAGCACGGAGAAGAGGACACCACCTTTTTCAGGTTGAGGAAAACCTACTGGACAGCATAGCAAGAGTGGGCTGAAACACAGCCTGGATAGTTACAAGGTCCATGGACTGGTGGTTTTGAGATGACACCCACTGGTGAGGAGCAAGACTGCAAGCAGACTGAGACGCCTGGGCCACACCGCCTGGACGGACTTGGGTGGGTCTTCAGCTTTGCAAACTGTCCTTAAGAGAGGAGATCAGATTTATCTGGCACATAAAAAGAAATACCCCAAAAAGTGAACACTCATTTAAATGCAGCCTGTGGCTGGTATGGGACTGCCTGTCCCTCCCAGCTTCAGAAATGTCCATAGCAGTTTAGTAGTGGTCCTGCTACTGTGCGGTTGTTGATAGGTGGTCATGTAACACCATCTCCCACAGATGGCAGAAAGCAAGGGTTCCTGTCCCAGAAAGCAAGGCGAGAACAATTAACTGATTGCACATGATTTAGAAAAAAATGGATGAACCATTAAAAAACATCAACAGGGACAATATTTCTATCAGAAGCAGCTATAATATATGAGCCCAGGGGAGATTTTACATGTGTAGAAACCTCAGCATTCAAAGGTGGTTTTGCAGACCAGAGAACAAGCTGGAGTGAGGTTCAGGGAGACCCAAGCAGAGGTTAAACCCATAAAGTTACATCTTGGAGCCTATCTGGGCTTTGCATGGGATGGTCATGGCAGTCAGCTGGATCCTGCAGCCACCCTGTCCTGTGTGCACACACCTTTCAGAGCAAGCAGGGGTGGCAGCAGTCAGGATTTGCATGGCAGATTAAGATGCTGAGAAAAGGAGGTTGAGGGGGACTCAGTGAGGTTGGGGTGTGTTGGTGCTGCCAATGAATTTGGATAATTAGGCAAAATTTTCTCATGTGTCACTTCATGCCTCAGTTTCCCCTTCTGAGGCACAGTATGACCTGAGCAGCTGATCTCTCAGGCTGAATCACAGGTTTCCCCCTCATGACTTTTTCTTTCTCACAGAGAAGTCCCTGATCTCCTCCAGGTCAAAGATGGGACCAATCTTTGAGTTGCACTGCTGGATTTCACCTATACCCCTGAGAAGTCGTTCAGGTGCTCCCACACCAATCAGGCAGGTAATTTCCAGTGGCTTTTACTTGAAAAAAACAACAACAAACAACAGCCCCAACTATTATTTGACAAAAGTAAAAGTTAGCATTTATGGTCACTTTGACAAACCTGTTGTCTTGGGCCAGCAAGCATCACAGTCTCCTCTCCCAAGTGGCCCAGTTTTTATTTGCCTGGTCAGGTTCAAGCTTCAGGACCTTGACCTCAAGAAGTTGAGAACAGGCCAAGTCCATGCATGTCAGACAGGGGTTCAGCAAGCTTCATTGATGCAAAGAGTAGCAGGTGAGCCTGGATTAACCTATGACCTGTGAGGCTTGTCCAGGATCTCCCCAGCTCCACTGTAGCAGATGCAGGAGTGTAACAGGAACCACCTTACCCTTTCCAGAGCTCATTTCAGATCCCTCCATTTAAGACAAACAAGGACCAAGTAGTCAGACAGCTTGAGCTGGCTGCTCTGCGTGCACTGGAAAAGGGGTGTGAGCACCTTTGGTCCAAGGGGACACCCCAAGATGGAGAGGAACACAACGTTTCCTGGAAGCAAACGTTATTTTGCAGAGGTGCCTCCTACCCAGGGTCTACTGCCCAGGGAACCAAGCCTTGTGAGTTACTGAGTCCGCATTTCATCCAGATGATGAAAAATGACTTCTCCTTTCCCAGTTTTTCCAGACTGGCTAGGTTTTGAGAAAAGGTTGGAGGTTTTGGATGGTGAAATGTTGATCTTGCAGCAGATGGCGCTTCTGCCTTGGAAATGAGACCAAGACCGTTCTTGGTCCGATGAGCGCGTTGTGGAGTAAGGCAGTGACTGCCAAGAATCGATCATTGGAGAGGGCAAATCTATCTTGCAAATACCCCAAAATCAACATGAATAAAACGTCTAAAGGTATCTAATCCCCTCAGTGTATTTTTCCAAGCAAACTGCTGCTATAAATACATGTGAAGACCAAACCAAAACAGGGTTGGTTTGCTTTCTGTGTTAGCTGCAAATACTCTGTACTGGGGGTGAGTGATGTAATTACAGTTCATCAGTGAGAGATGAAAGAGGACCAGGCAGGCCTTCTGAGAGCAGTGAAGTGAGACTGGCAAGCCTGAATCATACAGCCACAGAATCATTTAGGTTGGAAAAGACCCTTAAACTCATTGAGTCCAACTGTAAAGCTAACACTGCCAAGTCCATCATAAAACCATGTCTCTAAGTGCCTCATTTACCCATCTTTTAATCACCTCCACGGATGGTGACTCAACCACCTCCCTGGACAGCCTGTTCCAGTGCTTGACAACTCTTTTAGTAAATAAATGCTTCCTAATATCAAACCTAAACCTCCCTTGGTGCAACTTGAGTCCATTACCCTTTGTCCTATCACTAGCTACCAGGGAAAAGAGACCAACCCCCACCTCACTACAACCTCCTCTCAGGTAGTTGTTGAGGGCAATAAGGTCTCCCCTCAGCTTCCTTTTCTCCAGACTAAGCAACCCCAGCTCCCTCCGCTGCTCTTCATAAGACTTGTGCTCTAAACCCCTAATCAGCTTTGTTGCCCTTCTCTGGACACCCTCCAGCTCCTCAATGTCCTTCTTGTAGTGACGGGCCCCAAACTGAACACAGGATTCGAGGTGCGGCCTCACCATTGCCCAGCACAGGAGAAGGCTCTCTTCCCTACTCCTGCTGGCCACACTATTCCTGACACAAGCCAGAATGCTGTTGGCCTTCTTGGCCACCTGGGCACACTGATGGCTCAGGTTCAGCCATCTGCCAACCAACACCTTTTCTGCCAGGCAGCTTTCCAGACACTCTTACCCAAGCCTGTAAAGTTGCATGGGGAAAATTACTGGTCTTGTCCATTTTGACGTAAGTCAAAACGTCAAGCAACACCAACATCTACACATATTTATATGCATGAGCACATACTCCTTCCATTTATCCCCTGTGAAATAATGCACTGAGAACCCATCAGATGGCAAGCTCATTACTGGACTTATCCAACTGATAAGAATTGCTTAGAGGGAGAGAAAAAGATAAAGAGAAGGAAAAAAAATCAGCGCTCTCTGCTGGGTGGAAATACAGACTTCCAGAATATTTTGTACATAATAAGGATTTATTCCTTGTGGGAGGAGGAGAATAGGGTGACGACAGTCACAAGATGCAATTAGTGGCCAACCACATAAACATCTGTGCACAGCAGAAACTGAAACTGAGCTAATGCCCAGCCCTGATGGCAAATCAGGGTGGGTATGAGAGGATGCGCCTGGGCAAGTAAACTGCCTCCCAGGTGACCTACCAAAAAATTGGAATTTTCTGACACTTTTTTTATCTTCTTTGAACATTTATATATTACAACTGTGGGGTTTTTTTTTTCCCTTCACTAATTGCTGTTCTTTAAGGGGTGTGGGCTTGAGAGGGGCAAGATTCATATTAAAATAAAGACTTTTTTCTTTTCCTGCTTGAACACAGGTTACTGAATTACTCTACGTGCCTTTGATCAGAAACACAATCAAATATTTATACAGTGACAGATCCATCTGTTCAGATGAATTCCCAGCAGGCTAGCTCCATTCCCATCTCATTACTCTCTTCATTTTCCTCACTCGCTTCATTTTTCCTGGAATAAATTTGTTAAAGACTGACAGTGGAGGGAGTAAATATTCCTTATTCCTTCTTATCTGCACACATAGGGAATACTCTTGTTCACTTGTACATGCATTTATTTAGCAGTGGATTTGGGGACTGCAGACAAAGAGTTGTCCCCAGGCTGGCTTGGCTGTCACCTCTGACTGTACATGGCTGGGCAACGCTCAGCCCATCAATCACCTATTCTGACACTTTCCATGTGTCTCAGCTGGAGGACAAATAAATTTCATGCTGAGATTCCCATATTTCCATTTTGACCCCACTGCCCTTCATGGAAGCAACATTTCTCTCTAGTATCTCTGCAGTTATAGGGGATGGGTACCAAGCATGGAGGCGAGGGAGGGTTAAATCTCCTATAGAAGGAAGTTCTTTCAAAGTAGAAAAAAATCACATCTGCAAAGTGTTGTGCCAGTGTGACTAATAAGACCAGAACAAAGGCTGAAAAGTGAGAATTGCAGCATGGGATCCATATTTCGGGGGATTTTATATTTGGTAGCATTTCAGCCCAACGTCATACCTGCAGGTCACCCCTTGGCCCTCAGAGGATGGATGGTCTCCACTGGGAGACTTACCTCACCTGGGCAGAAGATACTTTCTCTCCGTTGTTCAGCAGACTCTCCTGGCAGACTAGTGCCATTGTGATGTGGCTGTCCCATAGGGTCACCATTAGTGCAGGAGGGGACCTTAGGAGGTCCTAATGCAACTTGCTGGCAGCAAGGTCAGCCCTGGGGCTTGGGCTCAGGGATTTATCCAGGTGTGGCTTGAAATCCATTAAGGGCGGAGCTTGCACAACCTCTCTGGGCAACTCCTTCCATCAACTCTCTTCCATATCTACCTCCTCTGAGATAAAATCATCCTCTGGCTTCTGTCAGTGTCTCAGCAGATGGGCCGAAGCCTCTTGGAAGAGCTGGTCTTCCCTGGACAGACCAGTTCCTAAGGTGCTATGCTGATTATAACATAGCCAAGTTTAAGCAAACCCATGTGCCAACATCTAAACCAAAGACAAGCCAAGACCAATTGCTCCCCACCAGGAGGGAGTATGCTGAGATCAAAACCACCCAGCAACCAGAAAAGGAGTGAGACGGTAAGGAAATCCTATAGAAAGGTGCTTCATACCATTCTCTGCATGCTGATCACATCCCTATCTGTGCCAGAGAAGGGTGGCTGGGTGCTGACCAAGTCAGTGCATCTCTAGGAGGTCACCACCACCCAGGTTAATGGAGGGGACATTCCTGGTGGACACAGAAATACTGCACCAACTGGTATTGGAGGCTGAGCAGGGGACAGAGAAAAAGAGCAGGAATACCCTGAGTCTTTATGATCTGTTTTGCCTTCTGTTTGAGGAATTGACTCTCTGGCCCCTGGTTAGAAAGCAAATTGTCACCAGTCAGGGAAGCATAATCACCAAGCAAGGGACAAAGACTCGCTGATTCAGAGCTGAAAAAGCTTCTCACCCACTGTCAAAAATCTCATCTGCAGCCAAAACAAATCCAGTCCTATCCTCTGCCCAGGTGAGTCCCGATGTCTGGATTTATAGACAGTTACCACTAAATTAATGAGCTCTGGAGAGCGTCTGCTGACAGCTTCATTACAGGCGGGTGGAAAAATATCATTCTGAGGAATCCCCCAGCTGGGCATAAATATTTAGCATGTGATCAGCTATTCTGTATTCCCCTGACCTGAGTAAATCTGTGTTGTTTCCCCTGTCTTCAAATAAAAGATCCATAATCAAGATCACTCCCCTCACTCAATCTTTTTGCAGTGTGCTGTGGAGACGGCTGGTTTATATCTCTTTGTAGCCCCCATATCCCTCCATCTCTGGCAGAAAAGCTGTTTAA
This sequence comes from Mesitornis unicolor, assembly GCF_000695765.1. NCBI lineage: Eukaryota > Metazoa > Chordata > Aves > Mesitornithiformes > Mesitornithidae > Mesitornis > Mesitornis unicolor. The sequence goes on from NW_010199776.1 coordinate 41,166, forward strand.
GGACAAATTATCTCTCTGAGGCAAATTTAGCTCAGCCAAACAGGATGTTACAGAAATTCCCATTGCATGTGATGCAAAGGTCAGTGTTGCTCAGTGGGTCAAATAGAGCCTGGTCTTGGGTTTTCCAGTTCAGCGCATGGGCCCTTGGTAAACTCAGTGGTTTAGACCCCAGGAACAGCTACTAGGGCTTAGGTTAAACATTTTTGTATTCCAGTGTTTCAAGACAAATAGAAGATGCAAAAAAAACCAGACTTGTAGAATCACAGAGTGGTTTGGGTTGGAAGGGACCTCAAAGCTCCCCCAGTCCAACCCCTGCCATGGGCAGGGACACCTCCCACCAGCCCAGGCTGCTCAAAGCCCCATCCAACCTGGCCCTTGAACACTGCCAGGGAGGGGGCACCCACAGCTTCCCTGGGCAACCTGTGCCAGTGCCTCATCACCCTCACAGTACAGAATTTCTTCATAATATCTAACCTAGATTTCCCCTCTTTCAGTTTGAAAACATCACCCCTCATCCTATCACTCTATGTCCTTGTAAAAAGTCCCTCCAAGGCATTCTTGTTGACCCCCTTCAGGTACTGGAAGGCTGCTCTAAGGTCTCCCTGAAGCCTTCTCTTCTCCAGGCTGAACAACTCCAATGATCTCAGCCTGTTTTCATCGCAGAGGTGCTCCAGCCCCTGATCATCTTCATGGCCTCCTCTGGACTCGCTCCTACACGTCCATGACCTTCTCATGATGGGGATCCCAGAGCTGAACACAGTACTCCTCCAGGTGAGCCTCATGGCAGTTTTCACCGTATGTTTCCCCTGCAGTATGTAGCTCATTGTTTTCCTGAACTAGAAATGGTATCTTTGTGTTAATGCACCTCATAAGATTTTCTTCTATGAACTTTGTCCATTTGCTTTCCTAAGCCTATGTAAATTTTTGGTAACCACAATGTCTTGTAACAATAAATTCACAGATTAGTGACATGAAGGGAAATACATACTTCAGCATGTTCACAGTTTCCCACCTGATAATTTAATTAAATACCCACTAATTTGTGCACTGTGAGAATGACCAAATATTTTGTATTTACTGCCTTTAAACCATTTCTGGCACCCGTCATATTTCTCTTTTTAAGGCTAAAATGTTTTTGCTTGTCTCATGATGTCTTCCCCAGCTCCCCCAGCTGGCCTGTGGTTTTGCATTGGAGTCATGCAAAGCCCATTTCAATTCTCTGTGGCTAAGACATTGCAGACAATGCCAGGGATTGTAACCAGGCAAGCTCGTGTTTGCATGCAAGATCAGCCTACAAGAGCTGAAAGAATTGAGACTGCAAAGGCTCTGGCACAGACTATGGGAGATGTACATTGAAACCCATGTTCTACCACTGACTTGCTGGGCAAGCCTGAGCAAACAAAGCAGAAATACAACCCTTTGGGGCACTGGGTACCCATGTCCTATCGGATTCAGTGGGAGACAAACACTTCCTACTTCGAAGGTATCATACAGCTCTCGTTGCATGGAAGCTGAACAAACTTCTCTAAAAGAGAGGCCTTGAGAAGATAAGGACATTACAGGCATAGGGTAGCAGGTGCCTCTTTTAGCATTTTTAATGATTGTTGGGCCTGACGTAGAGGGGTGAAGGCAACCCCAAGGGCTCACCATTCTGTCCCCATCATCTTCTTTCTCATGGCCTAAAGATGCATCTATTCATATGCATAAAACCAGCGTTCTTTTTTCCCTTCTATTTTTTTCCCCTTGTGCTGTTCTGAAAATAAAAGTTGATTCAGAGCCATTCTGCACTTTTAGATGCAGGTTTCTGATGATAGCTTGTGTATGCCTTTCACATCAGAGGCTAAAAGAGGATTTGGCCCTGAGGCTGCTGCAGTCTGTAAAAGGCTTTTTATTAACTCTGCTATGTTCTGCATCAGACCTTAAGAGTTAAAAAATGGAGGTGGTTGAATTAATCACCATGGAGAGCTTTGATGCCATTGCTAACACCTTCTGTAATAACTTCTGGAATGCCTTAATTAGGTGAAAAGAGAAGTAGAGAGCATGGTGTCTCCCAAAACCATAAATCTCCTCTATTATTTGTAATTTCTTCTTAAGTCTGGGGCTCTGGGAGCGCACTTATTGGAGTGTAGAAGGAAAAAAAAACAACCCTCTTTCCTCTGAGAAAATAGATATTGGTGTGCTTATTATTTTGTTTCTTAATAGACCCTTGGTTCAATCTAGGCTTCTTAGTTAAAAGGGTCTTAGCCTTCCTAAAAGGGAGGGGAATAGTCTAGGGAAGCTGTGGACTTGCTAGGAGAGGTTTCTCTAGGTTGATGCTTTTTAACTAGATCTGAAGATGATTGCAGCCTGGTTTGCTTGGACTCAAGTCATTCATTTTACCTTATACCCAGACCACATATTGCAGATTTCTGTTCTTCCAGGGCCAAAGGGATGGGCTCAAAGCGTACAGTGTCCAGTTTTCATAGCGGCTTTAATCCATTGGAGTAATGATGTACTAAAAATGGTCCTGATGATAAAGAGAAATTATCACTAGGAGCAGAATAGGTAGTCAAATGCAGTAACACTAAACATCACATTTGGAATAATCAAAAAGTTACCAAAATTTTAGTTTACCCCACTGCCCTTCTCTTTCTCCACAGTTTTCCAAAGCTTCATCTCTCCAGACCCCACTCCTTTCCTCCACCGCTAACACGGACACCTCCAGCAGATGTCATTTCAGGGTCTGACCTCTTTCAATGAAACACTGTGAAATCAAACATGGGACCTCAGAGACTTGGTCACCAACCTCTAAGTGAGAAACTATGAGCTGAAAGGAATCAAAGACATCCAAATTCTAAACCATGGCTTGCAAGTCCAGATGGGCTGTTACAAGACATTGGTGGAAGAGTTGCAGAAGGAAAGGAAGAACACCAAAGACACAGTGCAACAAAAAGAGAGAGGATCTGACTACTAGAATACAAAAAAAACCACCACCCTGAAGAATGCCAATAAACAACTCATCTTGCAAAACAGAGATATGACTGACCAGCTGGCTGCATGTGAAAACTATCAAGCTGTAACAGACATGCTAGGAAACAGACATGAAGATCAAAAAAATCAAAATTTAGCTCAGTGCCTCAAGGACAAATTGGAAGATGTCCAGCAGCAATATGGGAAAGAAAAGCAACAGACGTCCCAGTTACAGGAGGCATTGAGAGAGCTCACCCAGATACATGAAAGTCAAAGGAATGATATAGTGCAGCTGAAAGGGGAACTGGGAGTAGTGGATAATCAAGAAGTTCTTCAGGGACCTGAAGAGGGCTCATGGGCTCATTGCAGTAGGATGGAGACAGGATCAAGATGATGAAAACTCCTCAAAGATAATTGTGATAAGAAAACTTCAGTGTCTCAAGGACCTCAAGAAGGTTCTATCCCCCTTCACAGCTTGTGTTGCATTTATGTGTTGTGCACCATTTTGTCAAGGATTATTTCACTGCTAATGTTTTTCTGTTCTTGCTTAGTGAACACAGCATCTACATGGTTGTAGGGCTCCTATCTCAATGTCTTATCCTTTATCCTAAAAGATAATGGCCTTTCGACAAATTAAATTTGCTGTCGTTCCCCTGTTTAGGGACTTTTGTTCATAGCTTAAGAGTTCAGCTTAGTTCGAAGTCATACATTTGTTATGTAGAAACTTATTTAAAATATATATAGTTTAGATAAAACAATCCAAATAGATTGTTGAGTAGTTGTACTTTCAGTTACTAGTTCACTGAACTGCTCAAAGAATTTTTGCACACATCAGAGACATGATACTTTTATTTGAAGTCTTACATTACATTTTTCCATTTCACCCACCTATTTCCAAAACAAAGGCTGATGTGTTGTGCTTCTTCAGATCTCTTATAGCACAGTGAAGAATTCAGTTTGATCCACCCACGACTTTTTTCTTTAGGGACCAGTGCTATGGAGTAAAGAAAGAAGATATATTGGACTCCTTGATGAGGGAACAGAGATATTTGGTGGGTTAAATAACTTGATTGAGGTCAGAGAGGGAAGAGTTGTCTACTATTTTTATTCCAAGAGGATGAAACCTGTCCCAGTGCAACCTTGCCAGGCTTCCTTTAAGCAAGGAGGGGAAGATGAGCTGTGCCATGTGGACACAATCCTAGCTATTTCATTTTTTCTAAAGATAATTTTTGGAAGTCCCAGAGCTCTTCAAATGCCCAGATCTGCTACCAAATTTTAATTTCTTGGGTTTGGCTGGCTGGGTCAATGAAGGATCAAGTGTTTTACCACATGCTATTGAGGTATTGAGCAGTACACTGGAATGAGAAAGAGACAAAGTGTGTCAAAATATAAAGCTCATCATTTTCAAAGCAAAACGTCCACAAACCACCTAAACTGAGTTCAGCTGTTAGGGGTACAAACATAAATACAACATTTTAAAAACAGTGAAGAGATTTGAGAAGTATTGGTTAAAAACATCAGTATTTTTTTATTGTCATTAAGAATAAAGGCAAAAGGAAAACAGTATTTTGGCTGTTGTCTTTGGTTACACTTGTCTCTAAAGGTACATACTAAATGCATAACTAAGATACCAAGAAGAGATTAGGCATAACATGTTTAAGCAGTGCAACATCAGAGATGGCTAAATGTGCACGGAGAGAAGGGAATTTGAAAAAGCTACATTGGAGTTCAAGACTAAAGGTAGTTATGTACTTATACCAGCTCATGATCAGTGCCCCAGCTTTAGGTAGTCAACTAATGAATCTAAATTTTCACCCTATCTGATATTCACACTTTCACATTCAGTGAAGAGAGAAAAGTGCCACCAGCAGGTGATCCAGATCTCCTTATTGGTTATAGGATTTTATCACCAGTAGCTCTATAAAGTGCTTTAAGTTAGGCTTTAAGTCAGTCACTCTTACCCCCAGTCCCCATCTCTGCTTCTTACCCAAGTCCTTGGACAAATAACTATGGCCTTTATCTCTTCCTTAGGCTGGACAAATACTTCAGGGCATCCAACAGCTTTGCAGAGCCAGGTCTTGGTGTATCTCTTTTGCTTCCAATGCCCCTTTGACTGGTGTATTTCCCCACGTCAAAGAAGTATTCAAAGCAGCAAAGCATCTCTTTTATACCTTTATTGTATTTTATCACAAAGAATCCTCTCTGTTTTACTAAACATCCTGGATTTTCCCCTTCTCTTCAGCCTTTGTGTCGAGCTCTTGCCACTCCTTTGAGCATCCCTGCCCTGCGTGGAGAACAGAGCTGCTCGAGCAGCTTACGTGGGTAGAATGCCCACCTCGAGCAACTGCGGCTCCTCCATGCAGAACAGCCCCTCTTTTCTGCTGCTGATGGGGCTTGTTGCACACAGAGGCTTTCAGTCCCTTCTTGGTGTCTTGGCGGTCCATTGAAAACAGGCTCTGTCACTAAAGTGGTGAGCACAAAGACTGCTGGCCACAGCCCAGGCATGTCTCTAAATCCCTTTTCTGCAGAGATTAATGGGAACCAAAAAGGGGGACCCAGCGCAGACTGTCAATGACCAGCCTTTTGCCAAGCCCAGGCTGGATGGGAGCCCAGCCAACCTTCCCTTGCACAGCAGTGGGGTACACTTGGACAGCTCTGTGGGACAAGTACCACCTTCCTCAGAGATGCTACATGTGGTGAACCCTGCCCACCTGTGTGTTGCAGCCTTTGGGAACAGCCCCAATTCCAACCACTCTTTCTGCACCTAGTGGTGTTTTTGGGTAAATTACTCATGTTAAGGCTTCTCAGGTGCAGATTTCCAGCTCTCTGGGATTAGATGGTTGTCAGTGTCTCAGTCTGGTGTCATTGTGACTGTCTGATGCAAAATGAACTTCACATATTTTATATCTCAGTACCTCAGCAAAGATGTGATAGGGCAATGCCTGCTCCAAGCTCAGTATCTGCTTTAGCAAGGTGTCTCTTTTGTGCCATCTTCCATCATCCATGCTCCAGCTCACGTGGATTCATTTTTGGGTGACCTTCTGACAAATTGCTCTGCAACAAAGCACCAAGTCCCTCACCCTCTCTTAAGGTGTCACAGTTTGAGCTAAATAGAAGTAATTCTCTATTTAGTGATTATACTTTTTCAGTTCAGTCTCTTATAAGTGACTGTACTTTCTGAAACTAACAGCATGCTTTTTCCAGACAGTGTTCATTTCTACAACTGATAGTGCCTGATGTTTATATAACAAATTTATTTGTTAGTTCTCTTTTTCAACCCATAAGTCGCTCTCTCTTATTCCCTTTCCTACATATGTAGCCCACAGGAGGTAGTACCTACAGACCATCAAAGCTTCCAGATCATCTATGGTCTTAATATAACTCCCTGTCTTTCTAGTAAATAAGTATTCAGTTCAACTTGCTGTGTTTAGGACTTTTGGCTCACCCAGTTCTTTCTGCTGTTTACATCCCTAGGAATATTTTTTTTCTCTACTTCACAATGGTTCTCAGTCTACCTTCTGATCTTGTATGGCCACAGGTGAAAAACAGTATAAAGACCATAAAACATCAGCTCTGTTCAAAGTTCCAGGACTTGGGAATCTTCTCCTTTCATTCAGGCACAAGCTCTCTCAGGTGAGCCACTCACCACATTTGAGATTAAACAGCTGGGAACCAACACATGAAGCCCAACAGCTGGACAACCCCTGCTGTGTCTATACATCCAGCCCAGTGCTTGCACCCATGAACTGCTGCACTGTGTGTATATAAGTCCTAAAAGTAGGAATCAATCTTTATCACTACAGTCTGTTACCATCTTATTCCACATGAAGTAGGAATTTGAAGCCAGGCACTAGATCTGAATGACCCTTCTGGTCCTACCATTATTTGCATTTAATAGGAAATAAATCTCATCACATCAACCTTGTAATAAATCGGACACTGTCTGTCCCCTCCCTTCTTTCTTAAGGGAATATTTAAAGCTAGAGTGACTCAAACTGCTATTATCTCTGTTCACCAGTTCCCAGCTGGCTATTGTGACCCTTAATCTGAGTTAATCAGCACTGGCTCATCCTTTCAGATGGGACTTGCATCCCTGCATGCTGCTTTCCTGCCCCATGATGCTATCATCTCCTGCCAGCTGGACTGCTAAATGCAAAGACAGCTTCAGCATCTCCAGAGGCTGGAGTGTAGTGATGCCACATTCATGCTGGAGTGGTGTTTTTTTCAGCTCTGTGTGTTGAAAACAACAATTACCATATGAACATATAAGCTGAACTCATTAGAGACAGCACATGTACCAAGCCTGGAGTGCTCAAGCAGGAAGGAATAGGAGTAGGTGAAACAACCCAGCCCATGGGGATGCCATGGGGCAAGTGATATATCTCTGGAGACCAAGCCTGTATGTGATGAGAAAAAATTAGGAGAGAAAGGTTTGAGCTTGAGAGAGGTAAAAGGGCAGCATGAGGACTGTGAGGATGAAATACTTTCTATTACCAGTGACAGTGTCACAGGTCGATGGCAAGTCAATGGTGGTCTTAAAGGTGGTCTCTGTGTGAGTCTGTGGACATCAGCAGTGGGTTTAGCCCAACCCCAGTTCATGGCAAAACAGTGAGGAGCTGTCATCTCCCACAAATAAGCCTTCTGTGAAAAAGCTTTGCCTAAATGCAGCTATCTCAGCCTCGCATTATGTAGAGAGCGCTGAGTGCTGAAAAACATTGCCAGAGATGCCTGTTGCAAAGCACTGTTGGCTCTCACTTCCTGCCAAAGCACAGACTAGTGACGTCTCCATGGTGCCACAGTAGACCAGAGTTGGAGGCAGATGGTTTCACTCCATGCAGCAGCAGGATCAAACTTTCAGATAAGTGCTATTACTCCTTCATTTGTCACAGTTCCCAGGAGCATGATAATTTGGGTCAAACTAAAACATCTCTTTCAAAAATGCATCTAGTCTTGAAGTAAAGGATTTGCAGGGCAGGAGAGAGGTTTCCTCCTAAAGGAAGTCTTTTCCACCTAAAGGCTAGGTAGCTACTTCAAAGAAGGTCTCTCGCAAGTCTTCCAAGAGTGAGAGGCAGCTTCAGTGGGCTACTTGTCTTGTTCCAACAGACATCTAAGGCAAGGGACTCCAAACAACCTGATCTAGTTGAAGATGCCTTTGCTTATTGTAGAAGGATTGGACTAGATGACCTTTAAAGGTCCTTTCCAACCCAAAGCATTCTATGACTCGCTCTTTAGAGGGGCCCCTTTTCCTTAGTGACTTTGGAGGAGACTCCAGTTTCTATCGTTGAGGAGTACACTGGACTTTCTGACAGGTGAAAGCTGAAGCTTATGAACCTCAGCTCAGGTGTATAAACTCTTATTTAGATTTACATGACTTGATCTTCTTATGATTGGGTTTTCCATGGTGGGGAACTGAAGGACCCAGAAGTGTCTGTGAAGTTACCTACATGACACTCAGGACATCAAGACCTGATGTCAAAAGTACCTGTGCTTTCTTTCTCCTAAATATCAGAGACTGAGACCAATGTAATCCTTATCCCACTCCCAAATAATTCTTATGGCTCTACTCCACTCCATTCTTCAACAAGTGGATTTGCTTCCACAGTCCCTTCTCCGCTGCAATGATAGCAGTGACCCAGTGCAGCTCTCTGGGTCATCCCACTGCTCACTCATCCCAGAATCACATCTCTGCTAACAGTGTCACACTGAAAACTATTTCAACTGCTTCTGCACTGTAGCCACCAAATCCCTCTCTGGACACTGCTCCACAGGGTCCTTCTCTAGCTCTGGATGGCACTTGTTTCTTGCCCAGTTGCATCACATCTCACTTGTCTTAATGAAAAAGACATTTTTTCACTAGGTAGCAACAGCTACCAAGCAATCCAGCTTACTTTCCACAGCAGTCCTGTCTTCTGGGCTGTTTATAACTCTTCTAGTGTGTCATGGACAAATGTTATCAGTCCCTGAAGATCTTGTCATCTACACCATCCATGTGATTTGTTCACAAAAAGCTTTTTCTTTCCTCTGGCTCCCATCCAAAATACAAATGTACCCAAAATAACACCACTGCTGGAGACAGGCAGCAGGAAAAACAAAAGGATGAGTGGAAGGAAGGGACGGTTTAAGTGCTACTTGGAAGTGATTGACAGTCACTGTTTTGGAGTGTAAAAAAAAGTAATTTATTTTGTTTTTAAAAGCTTAAATACATGAAGCTGAAACTACCGCACATGCTTTGCAGATGATCACTACTTTATCCTACATCTTTTGCTGTACAGAGCTTCCACAGCAAGTCTGTGCATCACTGTAAACACAGCGAGGAGCTGCCTTACATGGGGTCTGAGAAAAACCTTCTCAGAAACTGGAGCAGATTGCAGTAGCAGACAGGTTCATGCTTTGTGTTCTTCTGCTACGCCAAGGAAGAGCAAGAATTAGCCAAGACAAATAATTTGCCATATTCTCTGGAAATACTTTTTCCATCATGCCAAAATACAAGTAGAAGTTTCCCCATCCTTCAGCTGACTTTGAATGATGGGAGCACCTTCTCTACACTGACTTGGCTATGACCCCATGAAGTAGTTAAAGATATTGTTCCCTGCAGACAAAAAGTAATTCCTTGAACCTCCTACTTGTTTAGACTGAGAATTCAGGTATCCCAGACAAAGGCAAAGATGGTGCTCCCAAAAGCTCCGCTTGATGCTTCAACAATAATGCATTTTTCGAATGCTATGAAACAATACATACAAATGAAATTTCTGCAGCAAAAGCACTTAGAAGTCAAGGTGAATATTTATTTCTAAATAAAACCAAGTTAAATTCCTTCCTTAACCCTCCCCTGCATGCCCACTGCTCACAGCCCTTACAAAATGCAAACACATTTCAGTAGTACAATGAATATCAGGACCAAAAATGAGCAAACATTTTAGTATCTATACCACAACTTCCACCACTATGTTACACCTATTGCAACACAACCACACATGTCAAAAGCACATGGGAAAGCTGACGAGAACACCTTCCATCCTTCTGAGTGTGCTTAATTCTACAGGAATAAAGGGTGAAGTACAGCAAGAGAATCCTAGGAAGCATTAAGAAACATCAGAAAAGACTATGGAAAGAAAAGTTGTAAGTGCAACTGGAGAACTCTTCCTTTTTTCTATCAAGTCCAATATATGTCCAAATATATTACTACGCTCTTTTCAAGAGCAAGAACACAAAGATCTGCCAGAAGCAAAGCAAGATACGTCTGTGTTCACAGCCCTTTTCTGTATACCTTAGGCAAGACAGAAATGTGCCACGAGGACCATTCCTTTTACAAGGCCTCACTCCTTGAAATGCTCACTATCCTCAGCTGAGCAGATTTTGCTCAATGCGTGCCCTTGCAAGCTCTGGGTGTGCTCATTCTCTTGAAACAGCAGTGTTTTACAAAGTGAAGACCAAGAGGAGGGATGTGCTAATGGAACAGTCTATGGAGAATTAAGAACCTCCTTGGCCACATGAACCATGGAGTGAGGTGGAGACACTGGTTCCCAAGCCACACACTTTGAAGGGGCACCCATACCAAAGTGGTGAATTGCTTAAGGTACAGAGGAACAGTTAGAGAGGCAAATCTGGGGAGGAGAGATGGATGGCAATTTGTGATCCTTGGGAAATTTGGCTACAGGGGCATAAAGGCCTCCCTGGCCCTGAAGGCTATCACAGCATGGGTTGATGTGCTCATGCTTTCTTTAACCAACTGAAGAAGTGCCAGTTTCTCCTGAAATCTCCATTCCCATTAAATACCCAACTGTGGATGCAATTTGATTGCAAATAGAATTACCTTTTACCAGCATGAATTTCCTTTTCTTTTCTCATGGGAATAACCTATACCAGCACTGAATATCCTTTATGTTGTGTAAAGGACACATTGTACAGCTTGTTATCTGATAAAAGGGCTAACCAATATGCACAGGCCTTAAGGAGAGTTTAAGGCTGAGAACATCCAAAAATAGCTACATTAGCCCTGAGAGTTTTTGTTTCATGCAATGAAACTTCCTCAGACAGTGAAAGAGCACATATTTCCTAAAGAGAAGGGGACATCAACATGCACTGGTTACAACCAATTTTGGTTCTTCAGCAGGGACTTCTTTTTGCCCTGTTTTACAGGCAAGCCTAATATCATGAAGAATAAGTGAACTTCTCAGAGTTGCCAGAAAACAGAAGTACTAAAGAAAACCACATAAAAGTTATCTATCAGGAGGAAGTAGGCAAAACCAGGAGGTTTAAGACAATTAGAAGGCCCTGAAAAGGGAAGTATCTGAGCCAGCGGACACAGTTTTTTCCTCTACTTCAGGAAGAAGTCATCATTGGAGTGAGGAAAGGAAGGTGCAGAGAAAGCAGCAGCCAGCCAGCAGCGTGCTGTAGAGGGGTGCACCCGGCAATGTACAAGTAATGGGAGTTTTCAAGAGGTCCCACTCTACATTTGGCAGCAACTAAGTGCCTAATTGAACAAGATGAACATTTACATGGACCCATCAGAAATTATCAGTTCCAGTCAAGGACTAAAGACACTGACACCAAAAGCTATGGCTGTTCAACAAAATCAAATGTGTTTAGGATCACTTCTAGACCTGAGGCTTGGAGCAATGCAGTCTGTGTAATCAAACTTGCCCTCCAAACAAGCTGCACATTCAGGCTCCCAGCGACTCTGTATAAAATCTGTTAAATATTTATTTTAGTGCCTGCTAGCATATCCCAGAAACAAAATGAGCCAGATGTGATTCTGTGGGTACCATGCTTCAGGTCTTCATGCTTTATTCCTACATGTTAATACTCCCTTACCTCTCTGCTCTCCAAAGAAGGAACTCTTGGCAACAAGATCCACTTGTCTTCTCAATGACAAAGACACAGTGAGAGTCCAACCACCAAACATGTATGGAAAGAGAGCTTTGTTTTAGGGGAATAGACCCTCATACAGTATGTGCTGAATGGAGTCAGAACTTGAACTATCTAGCCAGGCTTTGGGGTATTTAGTGGAGAAATTTTCTTGGGATATAAGCTTTGAAGTCTCTATCTCAGCTCTCCAGTGTAATGGGTCTAGCTGCTTATGGACATTAATGGCCATTTAGGTCACCACTGTGGTTTGATACAGGGTTCTAAAAAGCTAAATCCACAAATATGTGATAGCTTTAGCTAAAGAATTTGATCTTTTAACTGTAATTGTTACTGCAACAGTCTTAGGCATCAAAGAAAGCAGCAAATACGTGTCCTTGCAGAACAGCAAGCCTCTGTTGCCAATGTAACAGAAAACTGTAACCTACAGCTGGGAAAACCTAAGTAAAGGTCAAATTCAGCAGTTCCAGAGGCTGCAAGGATACCTGAATCCTACTGTGGTAAGGTTTGCGATGCAGCTTCACACAGCCCAGCACCCTTTCATCCTCTGACCTAGATCAGCATCGAAGCCACCAGCATCACAAGACCAGGAAAAACAAATCAGAGGCTGTTCAGTGGCGGATGGGAGTACATCTTCTTCAGCAGCTTGCATTGCCCTTCCCCACACAAAAGTGAGATGTCTGTCCAAACGTTGAGTGGCCACCATCTCAAGGGGATGCTCTGGGTGGGAGGTGGATGCAGTCGGAGCCCTGTGGTCATCTGTTCATGCGCTGCAGGATGGTCACGCAGCCGTGATAACTGGTGCAGCGCTGCAGCGGCGGCTGCTGCTCCAAGCTCCCCGTTACCGGATCGAAAGTGAACGCTTTGTCTGTGCCTTCCCCATTCTCATCTCGGCCACCCAGGATGTAAATCTTCCCTCCGCAGACTGTCAAGCCACAGCTTTCCTGGAAAGCAGAAGAAAAGCCCAAGAGCTGAGGAACAAGCCCTCCAGTTTTAGGCAACAGGGCTGAGCAGAGGGGTTGAGTCATTGCAATGGGCTCAACTCTCACCTGCCCAGCAGAAGGGAGCAAAAGTAGGTAAGATAAGTGATGTCTGGTTCTTTGGGTTCAGTCTTACTGGTTCAGTAAGAGTTTAGACACTTGAATTGCCTCAAGCCACTGATGGGACCGTTGCTGTTTCTGGGAGTCCTCCAGGCACAGCACAGACTCACAAGCACACCAATAGCCCAGAGAGCCAGCGAGCACCTCCCTGCGAAAGCCACTTACATGCACTGACATGGGCATTTTAATTCAGATGAGATGTGTCCCATCATTCCTCTTCACTGAGTCAAGGCTGACATTGCAGCTTTGAAGTTGATCTCGCTTGTTCGGCGAGATCCAGCAGCAGGACCGGTGAGTACTGCAGCCGGGTGCTAGCTCTAGAGAGAGAGGCGATTGCCACAGCTGCAAAATCACCGAAAAAACATCAAAAAAACCCAGGAGGGGACAGGGTGAACGGCTCCTGACTTCCTGGAGCGGCAGCTCTCACGTGACAGCTGACGAGGGGGGGGACGGTCCCGACGGACACCGCGGCAGATTTAAACGGCCCTTAGGGAGCACCGCGACCCGGAGCGGGCAAACAGGAGCGGGCAGTGTTAATAAACAGGGCAGTTTGAGAAGGCAGTTCGTGAGGGTAGGGCACAGAGGGGGCGCTGGAAATTGACCAAAATAACCGAGGACCATGGTGGCCACTCGACGGAAACTGAAGGCTGCTCCAGGTTCTGCACCAGCCAGGACTGAGGCAGCTACCCAGACGGAGCCCCAGTGGACGCATGTGGCCACCCAGGTACCTGACTGCAGGGCATGCCCTGCTTTCTCACTGCAAATGACCACCAGTGGTGAATCAGCTTGTAGGAGCTGTGCCCGGGTGGAGGAACTCCTCTGTCTGGTGGCAGAGCTGAGGGAGGAGGTAACCAGGCTGAGAACCATTAGAGTGAATGAGAAGGAGATAGATTACTTGTGTAACACCCTATCCTCCCTCTCCCAAGCTCAAAAGGAACATGTGGTCACCAAGGCTGTGGACC